>NC_048416.1:5215761-5220734 GCF_013103735.1 Etheostoma cragini
AAATACTTGTACTCGGCAAAAGTGCTTTATCCGTACCGGATACTCGTTTCAGCCGGATACTCGGATCACCCCTAATAAGAGTAAAACATATTGATGAGTTAAATAAGAAAAAAATAAAATAAAATAATTCCTGCAAATGCAGTGAAGAAGTTCAAGTTAATAATAAAAACATTTCAAAAACTCTTCCCCTCTGTTTTTTTTTTTTTCACAAATCGCATCTTGATCTTTCAGTGATTGGGCTTTTGGGTTTTTAATTTCCTGTTTAATTTCCGCCTATAATTCATGCGTGTTTAAGTGTATATTTCAACAATGGACAAACACATTAATGACAACTTTGCTTTATTGTATGCAAGACTGTCTCTAAACATCCAGTCCAACAATTGGTGACATTCTTTTAATAATTTCTAGAAAAAGCATGTGATGAGGCAGTTGCTGTCCCTTTTGAAGAAACCTGCATTTCACTTGTTTTATTTTTGTGGATGATCATCTACACATCAACCAAAAGAAAAATATTTTTACAGTAAAGTATTTTTGTACAACCATCCATGTAAAAAAAACCTAGACATATTAAAGTGAGAGTGATATGAAAAAACATGGTTTCTCAAAAACTAAGGCCTTTTTTGGGGCTTTGTTCCTCTTCAAATATTGTACCATACATCCTGATGGATGAGTGTGTGTGTGTGTGTATATTCATAAATTAACCACACCATCCCTATCTGACCTGCAATCCAACAACTTGCAGTAATGCATGCATTACTGTAGCCCAATTGTCAGGACTAAGCACCACGACGTTCTATAAGCTGCTATCCGCAGAAACAGCTACAAAGCTGACCAGAGTGCTCTCTGCCTAGGCTAAATTAACAGACATATTGTTCCAAACAGTGTTCTTTATTGTTGAATTACAGCAAAACATAACCAATAAAAAATTGAACACCGAGGGAGAGAGTTTGTGACTTCATGCATGTTGGGTGTGTATTGTTCTGGTTGCGTTGGCTGCATTGATGTGGAAGAAATTGAGTCAGTAAGCAAGTGAGTGTGTTTCTGTGTGCATGTGTGCGTGACTTGTTGACGGTTTCATATCCACTCTGGGGGCCACAGTCAGACTCTACAGGAGGAAAAAAAGGAGGGAGATGAAAAGATGAGTGTTCGGGCGAGTGAAACAACACATTACGGCATCTCCCCGAAGAGCCACAAACACTGCTGCTACTTGTTATTGACATGTCTACATCTGTGTGTGTGGGTGCATTTTGCCTTTCTCCATTACAACACAAAGAAAGCAGAAGTAACGGACATCCTGTCAAAAAGAACGACATACGGCAGAATTTCCGGTGGTGAAGGAGCAGTTCTAGAAGAGGAAGGTTGTGGAAGTAGTCTTATGTAGGCCAGACAGTGATTAGAGGTGTGGTTGAGGCATGACCCCGCTCCCGAACCAAAGTAAACCAGTGTTTCAATCAGGAGATATTTTTTTATTTTTTGCAGATATGCAAAGATTTCTTGTACATTTGCATTACACAAAATGTACAGAGTGTTTGGGGATCACACTCCATCGTTAAAAATATTTTAAAGGGGTAGAGAAGCGAGGCCTGCTCTGCCTTTAAGAAAATTAAAGCTCAGATGTGCTGATTGGAAATCTTGCCCCTTTGTGGGGTCATAAGGGGTCAGTTTACCTTCCCTTTCTCTGCTTTGCCGGCCCAGAGAATTTGGCCCACCCATGAGAGAGAGAGACATTATGGCTTTCATACGAGCAAAGTGGCAGTTGGTTAAAGCCACACCCCCAGCCCCCACCTTTTCCCCCCTCCTCAAAAGCTACAGACTCAGAAATGGCACATACTAAGGAAAGCTCATTGTGGGACTGGCTGTAATTCTGCAACAAGGCTGAATTTTGGGAGTCATTAAACACATGTGCCATACCTGTGCACTGAGATTGAAGCAACCCCTTTCCAGTGTCAACAAACCACAAGATATGAATGAGGAATATACGTAAGAGGAATATAACATGAAATAAAATATAACAAGAAAAAGAGGGTCGGACGAGATGCACAGAAAAGATCAATATTGTTTGGATACACAGTGTGAACTGTTATTCGGTCATGAAATTGCTCTACATGAGCACTACTTGCACTAATTGAGTTATCGGTGTCTCAAAAGTATTAATTTTAAGTATTGCATATTATATTATGAATTTGCACAGAATTGTCAGTGTTGTCAAGGGGGACCACTATGGCCTGTATAAAAGAATCCAAAGAGCACCATGTCATGGGACCTTTAAAGAAATGCAAAAAACCAAGAGCATTTTTGACCCAGTATTGATGCGTTGTGTAACTTCTGACAATGTGAGACTACATGCTACCTAAATGCATATCCGAAGAGAGGAAAGACAAAAACAACACAAAGGAGCCAAGCAGGAGCAAAACATGGAGAGAAGTGAGGGTCCACCAAGTCAAAGACATGAGGAGGGGCTTCTATCTTAGTTTCTGTTCTTCTTTTCCTTCCCCTGTGGCACTCAGATAAACAGGCCTAAACAGACATCAGAACTGCTAAGAAAGTTTCATCAAAGTTGTTGTTGGTGGTGGATGTCCTTGCACTCTTTTTCCTCCATATTTGCTTGTCTTTCTATCCTGTATCCTTTCTGATGCGTATCATCAGAAAGGTGGAAGTTTGTCAATAAAGTTTGTGTTTCTGTGAATAATGTCCTTTTGCTGTCTCTTTGTCTGACTTTGGTGATAAAGTTTTGGTGTACAGAGAATGTTTTTGAGATTGAAAGAGGTAGTTATTTGGTCCATTGTGTTCTTCTTCTCAGTCCTTTCATCTGTTGTTCTAACTGCCTATTTGCTTCTCATTTTGTTTGCACTTATATTTCAGTCTTGTGAATGGGTGACGACTTTGTGTCCATATCTCTGTTTCTGACTTTATCACTTGACTGGACTATTTGTCTCTTTCTTCTACTGAATTTATGCATGCCAAGTTTTTTTTTGTCCAACATTTCAAGAACTAATATAACTCCAGCTTCTCTCAGCTAATATCTCATCTTTAAAGAAGTACCTATAATCCTTCTGAATCATACAATCTCCTCTACCATTATTACTTGCTCTCTCAAAGATATACTGTCTCACTGTTAATTTGATTTCTAGACCTTCTCTTTTACTGGATTATCACAAGGTCACATTGGCGCTTGTATCACTTTTGTTGTTAAATCTAAGCTGTAGAAAACTTTGAAGCTGCTCTAATCAATATTTTTCACATGTACAATGAGTAAAATGACTACTGCTGATGTGAAAGGTTTGCGCGTGCAAACGTGACAAACACAGATACATTTTAACTAACTTTTCAGGACCATGTCCTGTATTTTTAGCTTCTTTCTGCTCATTCTTATGGGTTTATGCCCCAACAATTTACAACCTTCCTCCACAGTGCTGTGGAGGAAGGTCTGGCTAGTCCACACAGCATTCCAAGATGGATGGGAGAGGAACATGCTCTGGTTTATTGAGATGTCTTTAAGCCAATCAAAATCGTCTTGGGCGGAGCACAGAGCCCCGGTGCCGTTGCATTATAGCCTCTGGAAGAATCTTGTTTTGCTGGATCTTGTTCGTTCAAAGGTTTATTTAGTAAACAGAAAATTCAGATTTGACCGGGATATTGGGATTGTCTGGAGTTACCCTGCAGAGATCTGAGGAGAAGTTAACCATAGTCTCTTTGAATCCACCGGAGTTAAAAAAAAATTGACACAAAGACAGGGGAAGGTAATGGTCATCCGGGTGAGAAGAAGGACATAAGGTTGAATTTCCAGCGGAAACGGGGCATTTCTGGAAGTGGAAGGTCGTGGATATAGACTACAGTTAGATCAATTACAGTTGATGACAATGGCAGCCATGCCACAGCCCCGCTGTTGGACAAAAACTCAAACTTGAAATAACTTTTCATTGTTAAGGTCTGTAGATTGCACAAAAAATGTTGAAGTCAAATGGGATAAATCTGTGGGAGGAGTTTGTTAAAGTACAGCGCCAGGAAATGACGAGAGAAAGCATATTCACAGTTATTCAAAATGGCTGACTTCTTGTTGGGTTTAGGATATACCGCCAAGAGGCTTTTTTGTACATCTGGAAAGGCTACATTCGCCTTTCAATGTTCATGTATCTACTTCCAATTTAATTAAACTTGTTTGTCCCATTTGTGCAAACTCAATTTTCATTTTTTCTGTTATTGTTCATCATTTGTATACACTTCGTATGGTAGGTTTATCTTTTACAGTTCCATCCATGATCAGTGGTTTGAGGAGAATCAGAAAGTGACTGGCAAAGTTAGCTTTACAATCAAAGCTTTCATTTTGGCTTCTATTCTATTCTGCATTGTTTCTGTGTGTGTGGGTGTGTGTGTGTCCTGCGTATGCCATGAGATCATCATGTCAAAGCCTTTCCTGATCTGCGCTATTTCTGTTTTCCCCATCCGGCTTACTGGCATGGTCATCACACACAATGCAGCCAAGACACTCAATATTGGACAGATATTCACACAGGCTTCCACGTTGTTATTGTGTTGTTCCCACCTGGACAAGATGGCAACCTCTTGTTTCTTGATCGGACAAACAAACAGAGATTGCCCCTCACTATCCCTTCCAACTCAGCTGTTGGATGCTGTCACTGTCATCTTTAAGTGTCTGAAATCATAAACGGTTGGTTTTCTGACTGCAAAATACTGTAATGGCCCACAGATAAGACAGGGACTTTCTGAAACTGTGGGATTCTCTTATATTTGTGGTCTAGACTTTAAAATGTTTAAATGAGGATGAAATTATTGGCAGGTGGAACCATAACTTGGCATGCTGCTCGGGACGCATATTTCTGTCTGAACGAGAGAGTAGTAACCAAGTCCAACCAAAACACGACCGACATTCTGTTTATATGTTCAAACACAACCTTGACGCAGTTAATGTGTTAAGTGTATAAACACCGCAGCCAATATCATCATCATCATCA
>NC_048416.1:5220780-5281569 GCF_013103735.1 Etheostoma cragini
TGTCAACCCCTAACCATTCAGTGGACCCTCTTGATGGGTATGCCAGTCAGATATTCATTTACTGAAGGACAATTTGCTGCCCTTTGTTTTATCAGTCAATAAACAGCCAGTCTGAGGGAGGTTTACACTCTGACTGACAAATGCAGCCACTCAACTGTTCACAGTCCACCCAGCCAATTACACCATCAGCCACCACCAGACCAAATGGACTGACTACAGCTGAAGATTAACAAGAATTCCAGCAATCTCTGATCCCTTCATCTTTGTGTGTGTATTTGGGTGTGTGTGTGTGTGTGTGTGTGTGTGTGTGTGTGTGTGATCACTGGGTTTGGTATCACTTGACAGACAGCCAATGATCCGAGAGAGAAAGAGCCAGAGAACATGTGGATGCAGAGATAACGGTTGCTGAGATACTGCAAAGAGGCAAGAACTCCTTTTGGAATTACAAGGGTGCACATGTGTGTTTGTGGATTCAATCCTGTTTGTGTGTGCGTGTGTGTGTCTGGTACCCAACAGGGATGTGAAGACAGTGACTACAGGCCAATTTTTCTCTTCTTTGTTTTGTTCAAAAGTTCACAGCAACATGGAAGACGTTTCAGCTGGTTTATCCTCTCTGTCAAGAGAAAAAAAAGCATGGCATCTGAGTTACTATGGAGTTTACTAATCTTAACTATAGCCATTGTGTTGTAGAGCAGCATGACACACTGTGATTATTTCTATAGATATTTTCTGTTAACCAGAATCATTGTTGTCAACCTGATACTGTGTAATTGGTGTACAACAGAGCTAGAAAAAACACACAACAAACCTAACATCAAAGCTTCTCATTTTGGCCTCTATTCTATTCTTTTCTACCTTTTCATATTGATGCTTAATATGTTTGTTCATGCAGAAACCTTTTCACCAAGGCAAATTCCACAAATGAACATCACCACACTCTCATCCGTACACCAACCACATATAACTGTTATTCACGTAGCTCAGTGAGTTGCTGTCAGTTATATTTCTGGCACTTATAGCACTTTATATGTTACTGCAGGATAGTCACAGTAAAAGTTCAATAGACAATTTTATTTTCAATGGAGATTAATTGTTAGCCATCATTTTTTTTCAGGGTCATATTTGTTGACAAGGAATGCCCTACCGGATGAGCTGGAGGTTGCCCCGGCTTGTAGATTCACTCTGAATTTTGCTTAGGTTTTTTACTTTGAATAAAGTAGTAAGTTGTTGTAAAATAATTTAATCTGCATTAACTTTTGGGCCACTTGGTGGCAGTACAAGAAGCTGTTAACTCAACATTGACATATTATCACCTTCTTGAGAGACACAACAGCATTAGTATTCATTTGAAGTTGTGTTTCTAATAATAACAATAATAAATCATCGCTGCTACCTTTCAGAACACCCAATGTCATCTTATAATAGACAAAAACATACAAATACAGTAGTGAGACATGGCAAAGACATAGGCTATTTCTTAATCTTAAGAATGCAAGGAACGGACTTGTGTTCTTGGGGAGAACGTTCTTGCTGGTTGTTCTTGGAAGAATGAACTCAGAAGTTCACAAGCACAGAAAACGCTGGTAACAGTTTGAGACTATGCGTTGTAATGGGAAAATTACTTTTAAGCATAATTATATATGTCCTATAATATGCACGTGTTGATTATTCATATAGTTATTCACAATGCTTTTCAGGAAGTATGACTTCTGAATCTCTCTTTGTGTGTCCTCCGTGAAGAAGAAGACCACTGTTTGTACAAACGCCACAATGTTGGCGGAGGAGAAATGTTTAGGCTACCAGGTCCAAGGTCCCAGGTCAGGGCCATAGCCTTTCCAAAGAGACAAGATGTTCTTTTAAGCTAAGATAGAATAACCGGTAAAGAAACTTGACACACAAAGGGCAGATTCAGAAAGACGTAACAGCTCCAACATGTCTGCCTGGGAAGATTAATTGTAATACTAAGATTGGACTGTTTTCCAAACACGGTATTCTTTTCCCAGGGGGGATAAGGCAGGATACTATGGTTGTAAGACGCTTCTCACTCTGTAGCTGATGTGTGTGAAAACAGTTAAACCTTCACCAAAGACCATACCTTGACTCAGATTTTAGTCTGTCTTTGTTCTGTTTCAACAGAGTCTCACTTCCAACAAATTCCAATCTCGCTATACAAGAAACTTCCACGACAGCGTTCTTGCTGTTATTGTGCAACACCCCCAGCACCGAGGCTACCTGCAGTTGCAATGCTCCAAAACAACAGCTAGAAATAAAAACCATGCAATATATTAGTTTTAGTCAATAAGAAATAAGTTAAAAAAATAAGCATGGCTCTTTGAATCGGTAAGCATAGGCACTGGCGAGTCCGAGGTGTGCCTATTAGTGTTATGAGGACTTACCATTTCTAAATTATTGTAGTGCACTGCTCAGGGATAATGGATGGAAATTAGCATAAACATTTTTAAAGGTTGGTGTCTCCTCTTTAGTCTATATTTCATGCCAAAGCATGGTACCACTTTATTTACAACAGTTAATTTATCATACAGACTGAAACTCAACTTCTAATAAAAAACTAAGCTACAAATTCACCACTGCTGGGCTCTGTGTGTGTGTGTGTGTGTGTGTGTGTGTATGTGTGTGTGTATGTGTGTGTGTGTGTGAGTGCGTGTGCGTGTGCGTGTGACTGCCGGCCAGCAAGGTTGTAAATTTGTGGAGTTTAACTCTAAAAAGGCAGTTAACTAGTTCCCATTAATCTTGTGATGGACATGTATTTAAAAGTAAGTTACTAAATCACTTGCCTTTAACAGACAGTGAAGCAGCAGTGGCTTGGGAATGCATGTGTTCCCATCATGCATCTCTGCGCTGCCTTGCTGATGTTCAGGCCTTTGTGCAGCATGATGGGCAGGCTAACAGGGAGCTGCCTCTGTGTGTGTGTGTGTGTGTGTGTGTGTGTGTGTGTGTGTGTGTGTGTTTGGGTGCGTGTGTGTGTAAGGTTTAGGGGAATTAAATCTTGCTGACCTGCCAGTTAGTTAACATGAGCGTTTCAGTCCTGCCTTAATTGAACAAAGCAGATTTGTAGTGTAGTGAGAGCCATTTCCCCTTAGGTTCTAAAGCCACTTCTTATAGGGTGTGGCTGTGTGTTTCCAGATGTTAGTGGTATAGATATGAGCAAGACATGTTGTCTTGTATTAAACATATCTATGGGCTGCTATGCTCTGAAGGAATCACACCTGTAGCTTTCTCCCAGTATGTTTATTTGCACACATTTGTGTCCAGGGGTGTAGCCCAATCATAAACCTGTCAAAGTGTGTGTATTCACAGGACAGGTGGGTAAACAATACAATGTATAATTACAGTGGAGTCTTTTACATGGAGGTGAAAATAACATCTGCAGATTGCCTTCAGGAAACCAAAGAACTCATTTACAAAATCATAATGAGGTTTGTGTGTGGTGGGATGAAGAGATGTTTGGGGTAAAGCAGCTCTGTAAGTAATTCTGTCTTTACTTGTGTGTGTGTGTGTGTGTGTTTGTGTGTGTCTTGGGATGACCTGCCACATGGACTGTATGCTAATAAAGCAGCATCCGTTGTCCCTGGCACCAAAATACATACAGCTTAAATAATGTATACAATGTATTATTTTCTTGAAGTACATTATATAGTCAAAGTCTTTCTATACCCCGTACCATATGAACACTCCTGTTGTCCATACTAGCTGTAGAAATGGGCCTCCCCTCAGCTCAATTTAAAGCCCATAATATGAAAAATCCCTTTGGGTGTCTCTTCTGCTTCCACACACATACCAACTTGGGGAAAAAAACTACCCATGCTGTTTTCAGTGAGATACGATTTCTGAATGTCTTCTGTCTTCAGTCTCCAGGTGAGCTGTTCAATATCTGCATAGCTTTCTACGTCACTAGCCGAGACGAGGTGGCTAACCGTCACATGCTGGCACATGCATATTAACTCGTTTTCAATGGCAAAACAAAGTTACAGCTCCCACTAGTTCATCATGACCATCATCTCCAAAAGAACTACTTCCATGTCCCTGTTCTTCAGGTATTCCACAAGTGGCCCTCGTCTAGAAGAAGACTCCCAAATTAATCCTGCCTTGGACTGACCAATGTAGGATAAACAGTAGCTAGCTGATTACTATTGTGCATGTGTGACTCCCAATAAAGATAGTATAGAAGTAGGATGTCTCACTCTGTTGCTAAAACAGAGACCTAAACACACAGTTGAAAACAGGATCTCGAGCAATGTGCAGTACAACAAAAATATGGTGTTTTGTGAAACTGAAACCATGAAAACCTATTCTGGTACAACCTAAAAAAATACAATTATGAACCTGAAAATGAGTATAAGATGGTATTAAAGTACAAATCTTGATTTCCATTGAAATAAATGTCTGTTGAGTCACCATCTATTGCCGAATGAGGTAACACAATGGTAAGTGAGCATATGGCCCAAAGATCAAAGCACTTGGAATTGCAGTATGACTAACTGGGTGTCTGTGGCAAATCTTCTGGGAAAAATCCCAAGTTTTCCATCACTATACAGTCTCTGCTAGCGTTCCCAGTAAACGGTTACTATAGCCAATCAGAGAAATAAAAGTGCAAGGCCTACAGAAGACAAAACGTAAAAAACAAGTGCAAATCCAAAGAAAATGTGAATATAAAGGAGGGAGATGTACAGTAAAGGGCTACAGGTTGGAGTCAAAAACGCAGCCGCTGCTTCGAGGAGCAAACCTCTACCTATGGGAACCCGCTCCACCAACTGAGCTATCTGAGTGCCCGGGAGGAGGATTTAAAGCATTTATATTATCCAGCACTGTGTACTAGGCTACAGTTGGATGCCTGCAGTTGTTTACTCACTTCTTTCATTGTTTTAAAAAAGCTCTTATTATTGCACAATCTCTGTTTCCTGGAAATGTCAGTTTTTGGGGGTTTTCGCATATCAATTTTGACAGGACGGTTGAAGACCGTTGCCAGATTCAAACCCTTGACCTCTGCATTGAGGCATAAACCTCTCAGTACATGTGCGCCTGCGCTACACCGAGACAACCCGGCCGCTCTCCTTGAAATTTCATCGATTCATCATCAGTACCAAAGAACAACAACCACAAAAGCACCCTCCTTCTATTATTTACCAGTTTTCCCCTTTCTCTTGTGTCTCTGTTTACTAAGTGGAGTCATTCAATCTAAATTACAAGTGCACATTTTTTGCTCAAGTTGAAACATCTGCACATTTCATTGACTCAATTGCCTACATCACATTTGCATCTGTCCCTGCCCACTCCCTTCTTCCCTTTGATTTTTTATCCAGCTTTTAAAATTAATTTCACTCTCAGACTGAACACATCTTAGAGATGTACGTTCACATCCAAACAGCTAACTACACTCTTTCAAATTCCACAAACATAGTCTTTAGCACAAATGTCTTTCCATGCAATGATAATTCATTTTAATGTGTTTTTTTTTTATTCAAATTGAATGCAACAACAAAGGACAGGACACTGTATTTATGTAAAGATAAAGTAAGTGGGAAGGAAATCCAAGCCTATGACTAAAGAGTTGACAACTAGGAGATGGGCTTCTGTAGCCCTTGCTATGGAGAAGTCAAATCACAAAGCATAGCACCATAGTTGCCATATTGATCCAAAATTAACCAAAAGCCAATCCATTCAAGCTGGATATTGTAAAATCAGTTCAAAGAAATAAGAAGTGAAATCTGTAGCTTTCGCTCATAGTAAGGGTTGCCTGTCAGAAGTTGCAAAAGTTGAAGCTTCTTTAGTGTATATGTCTTAACAATATGAACATTGGAAGTCAGACACAATTAACTCTTCTTGTTAAGGTCTCATGTACACAATTGTAAACCTTTGACTTAAAAAAATCAGACATTTAATCAACTAGGGTTTGAAAGTGATCTTAAAGCAGGACCCAACCTCACAATCTATACACAGAAAGAAACACAGCTTTTACTACTGAAACCCTTTTTATGAATTGTTAAATATACACTACCTTACCTATATATAGGCCAGTAAGCTTTGGGGATTTATATATTTGCTAATAATATGTTGGGTTCATGCAGTGGTGGAATGTTACTTTACTGTACATTTACTGAAGTACTGTACTTAACTACAAATGTTGAGGTACTTGTACTTTACTTGAGTAGTTTCTTTTTGTGCCACTTTTTACTCCGATACATTTCAGAGAGAAATATTGCACTTTTTACTCCATTACATTCATCTAACAGCTTTAGTTACTTTACAAATGAAGATTTCTGGACACAAAACACATTGATTATTTTTACTTGTAATACTTTCAGTACATTTTCCTGATGATACATTTACTTTTAACAGAGTATTTTACTGTGTGGTGTTAGTACTGAGTAAAGGATGGGAATTCTTCCACCACTGGATTCATGTTAAGACTTTTTTTTTTGGTTTCAGAAATGAACAATAATTTTGTGGCCCCCCTCATTGATTTTGAGGAGCCTCCTAGGGGTCCTGGACCCTGTTAAGGATCTCTGGCCTAAACCAACACTAAACCTGTACATTACCTTTTGACAGCTTATGTCATCTTTAGGCCACCCTGTCAGGGGTAACATGACTCCAGAGATGGGAAGTACAGTACAAATACTTAATTACTGTACGCAAGTAGTTTTTTCTGATATTTTTACTTTGCTTTACTATTTTTTTGCAATGACTTTTTACTTTTTCTCCTCACATTTTAACACAAATATCGGGAATTTCTACTCCTTACATTTTACACAATTGGCTTGCTACTTTAGTTTTGTACAAAAGGTTGTCTATCAGGTGTGATGTCTTGTGTAAATGTCTTTTTTGTTGTGTGACTGTATTGTTGTTTTAGTTGTCCAAATTTGTCTAGTCCATATCAATGTCCTGTACAAATGTCTGTCCCATAGTGCTGTAATTACCTTCACTGTTTTATGTTTCTTCAGAACAGGAACCTGCTGAAAACCAGTTTTTAAACTGAGTTAGGCCCGTTTATGTTGTAATGTAATGTTACTTTTAACTTTCCTGTTTAATAAATATGAATGAATGAATGAATGAATGATTGTGAGTGCATGTTGGAGAATAGTGCAAACACTCGCCACACGGAGACCAAAGTGAGAGAAATGAAAAAGAGACTAGCTGTCCAGAGGATAACCAGTTGAGATCATGTTTGTCTTTGAGAACTGTAAGTCATATAACTTATGTTGTCAGTTTATTTAAGCCCGTTGTTGTATTGGTCTATAGTTATTGCACATTTCAAATAAGTTAGCTTGTGATTTTGTTGTGTGTGTTCTTCACCTGTTAGCTGGGTTGCACGTTGCATGATCTTAATGAAGCATCAACAGTTTCCCCAGCTTTATTCACATGACAGATAATTCGATTCACAAGTGGATGGAAACTTAGCTAGAGAGAAGTTGTCTCCGTCCATGTTTTAACAGACACGCCTGGGGCAACGTTGGAAGTCAGAATCAGCTTTAAATACAGTCCTAATCTAGTCCTCACTAACACGTTTCAAATCATTTCACTGGCGTTATTATTATTATTGTTCACGTCATCAATACCATAATCAATTTAATTGGATGGGAATATACTGTATGTTGTATCTGACGCACCACTAAGCCAACTGAACGGCATTCTGCATTCATTAGCAGCAAATTATTGCGAATTGATGGCGCTAATGTCAGCACATGGTAGTATGGACGGCGACATGACTGAAACTGAAGAAAACAGGGATCACAGAGATTCAGCAGACAGGCAGAAAGGCATTCTTAATCATCCTCGGCCTTATCTGAGAAAGATGTTGGAGATAATAGGCATCAAAAATGACTCCTGGCCAATCTGCTGGGGAACTTCTTCATTTATGTCTGTTCATATTTTATCCTTTAATGTCTTTCCAAAAGCCATATTTATGGACACACACATACATGTAGATTCCTTTAAATGTTAAGGGGAAGATTAAAAAGAGAAAATGGATCTATGAATTCTCACAGAATCTTGTTATTTAGTCAGAATCTTATTAAGCTGGAGTTCCAGTCTCTGTCACAATGATCGTAAAGTGATGTTATGAGCCTATTGGCAGACATCCATTTAAAATATATCCAACGGCATATAAAGAACCTTTTTTCCATGTCCACTGTAGTTTCTCAGCGTGCACTCTAGTAACTGTGTGTGGTCCAGGTAGCTTTGCAGAAAAAATGGTTGTCATTCACAAAGCTACTTTTACTTTTTTACTTTAAGTAAATTTCTAAGCCTGTACTTTGTTACTTTTACTTGAAGAAAAGAAGTTAAATCAGTACTTCCGCTTTTACTAGAGTATTTTTTAACAAAAATCTTTGTACTTCTGTTTAAGTATGGGACGTGAGTACTTTTGCCATTTCTGCATGGTTCCCACTTCCATACTAATGCAAGATAAACACGGGATGGGGCAATGCAAGGATTCTTAGAACCCCTGATCAACCGTACAGTACGTAAGATTGTGAAGGTTCAACTATAGAGGAGCCAAAACATCAGGGAGTATGAAAGGCTTAAACTCACTGTGTCACTCCCTTCAGAAATACAGGGGTAAGATTGGATGGACCATGTCCAATCCACGCTATGATTGGACTGCTGCAGCAGGAATTCAATTGTACCCACATTCCATATATGTACGTCCATCCTTTAATTTCTTTCTGTCTATTCCCTTGCTATTTTTCTTCCTTTTTTACCTCTGCGTTCTTCTCTGTCCATCTTTCCCTTCCTCCCTCCCTACCTCTGCTGGCGCTTTGTGTACGTTTTCAGAATATTCCGGCTAGTAGGATGGAGCTGGCATGAAATGGGATTAGCAAAAGAGACAATTTTCACCACAAAATCTCTCCCTCACCGCTGCTCAGTTCTGTCAAAGCCAACATTTCCCCAAGAATAAAGCTTCCACTGCCTTCCTTCCTTATTTTTTCATTTCTCAGAGAATCATGCTACATGAAAAACAGGTTTGACCACTAGATTATATACATTACTATGTTACATCCACTGTGTGGAGGCAGTGCGGATGTAACTACACTTGGTGCACAACACAATGACCAGTTTTCTATATCAGTTGTCTCATGCCCATCCTTCTTTCCCTCTCTCGTTTTTCCAACCTTTTCTCCTTCCCTCTGGGCTGATTTAGCAAGTCCCTCTACAACTCCAGCTCATTAATGTGCTAATCAACTAGCAGGTATTAACTCTATTTTTTGTGATCAAATATATATATATATATATATACTGTATATACACTATATTCTGATGCAAAAAAATTACAAACAATACACTGAGACATTAGAACGCATCCCAGAGCCCCAAAAAAACAGAGAGAAAAGCTCGGAGGGAGGAAGACTTAACAACACATACATAAACAGACACACACACACAGACAGACACAAGACAAGTGAGCAATCTCATGCACAGGTTCAGGTCAAGGAGTCGGTGATGTTGCGCCAAGTGTCCAAGTGTCTTTCTGGGCGCTCCATGGATGAATGCCGTAAAGAGTTCCATAAACACTATATGGACCTATAACTATATCCAAGAAGGAACAGGTCCATGCATGGATTGAAATCATTTTCTTTGCAGCTGTAATTCCAGCAAATACAGCCCGCCTTTAAGTTCTAGAGAGCTGAAATGCTGACAGATCATTCAGAATCAAAACATTGACAGTATCAGGCACAGTTACATTAAATGAGGCAGAGATTTTGGATGCAATATTGTTCCAGAACTGACCAACTGGAGAGCACTCCCAGAACATGTGTAGATATGTGCTTTTTTGGGGCAGAAAGTGCATAAAGGGCTTTTAAATACTTTCATGTGGTGCATCTTTACGGCGGTGAGATATGTCAAATGAATGAAATTGTAGTGAATCTGCAGATGGTGTGGATTGTGTGATACTTCTGGAATGTTGGACCATAAAGCATGCCAGTCAAGCTCAATACTTGCATGCCCAGAAGGAAGGCCAAAGCGGCCAGTTTTTAGGCTGCATAGTAAACTTCCTGATAGGATGGATGAGCAGAGACCTCTGCCAGGGGACATTTTTTGCCCTTAGAGCTGATTATAATTGAAGGTAAAAGAAGAAAAAGGAACGTGGTAGATCAAATGCGTACTGCAAGTCAGAAAAGGGTAACAAGCCACCTCACTAAAAATGTCTTTTAGACAATGAAGCCTTCTTTGATCCCTTTGTGGAGCTGTTAACAGCCTCCCACCAATCAGGAGTGCTGTATTATTAAATAAAGGGGAAAACGTCTGCCAGTTACAAACTATAAGGCAGCATGTTTCAGCCAATCTCCAAGTCTTAATAAGATGTGAGAAAATGGGGCCAAAGCGTAGCTGTCACTGTTTGTAAGAAACATTGGCAAAAAGAATGTCATGGAGTGACCAAGCCTCTGTCATAGGACTTCATAAGGTATGCCATCAGACAGACACATCTGGGTTAAACCAAGTTAGGAGGGGCCTCAATACAAAGGATCAATAATAATGTTTAAAGTTGGGAACTGAGAAGCCACCATCCTCTTTCCTTGTCTGGAAAGTAGACATCTTAGGTCACAGCCGTTTGCAGGTATTAATGCTAAAAAAAATCTTTAAAAATTGCTGCCTGATTGTGGAATCTAAAATTAATGAATGGAGAGGAGTATGGAACAGTGGGTTTAGATTTCCTGTCTTTCAATTTAATGTTTGCTAATTAAATGCAATTTCCTTTTTATGTTTAGCAGACAAAATGCACTCACAGATGTTCTTGGTTTTGAGCTGACATTTAAATAATTTGTTGGCTGCATTTTATTAGGAGAAAAATGCACTATGGCACAAAAGCACTGCCAAGGACTGTCCTGGTGTTTTAATGGGCACCATAAAACATTCTAATATCCTTTGGTACAGATGGCAGTCAGTAGTTCTAAAATTATTTTCTTAAACACCACTAAGAGTGTGAATAGTGTGATTAGCCTTTTGTGACTGCAGAAAAAAAAGTGATATCTATTCCAATTTAAAAAAATTGGATTGTTTTTCTTCACTCCGTTTATTAGCCTGAACCAATTATTTCAGGTTCAGTCATTATTCTCTAGTTTATTTGGAAGTTCAATGAACTGTGTCTAGGGAACCACCTGCCCCCCTAATTTCGGTTTATGTCTTGTATTTTCTGTATGTGTGTATGTTCTTTCAACTTGCTGCTGTTATACAGTCAAATCCCAGTTTGGGAATACAGTCTATCTATCTATCTATCTAGCCATCCATCCATCTTTAAATTGTAATAATACACTTTAAGCACACACAAAAAATGTCCATAATACCCCCCAACCCCACACACAAACACAAACACACACCCACACACACACACACACACACACACACAGAGACAATACAGTATACCTGAAATATAAGGCTGGACCTTTGGTAAGTTACTGTAAGGTTTGGGTCAGCAGATATGGAGATTATACCAGTCAAAGAATAAGGACAGTAGAGAGGATCCACAGTTTAGGAGATTTATGTTGTAGATTAAACAGAAGATATACATATCCCATTGCAAGACACATTGAGTTGAGTAAGTGTGGGTTGATGTGTTATTCTGCTTTTTTACACAACAGTGGGGAAGTGTCCAGAATATGCTCCTCTGCTCTGCTCCATCAGTTGTTCATGTGGGCGCTGCCTATGTTGACGTCAGCCTTCATTAGGTCCACCAGACAGGCTTTCTTAAAAAAAAATAATCAAAAACAGTTTCTCAAAACATAATGTTTCTAAGTGTCTTCTTGTAATCGTTCATGTCTGCCGTACTGCCAGACATAAAGGGAGATAGACTAATTGCACACAATGTTTTTACAGTTTTTCTCAGTCGCTTTGGTTCATTTCTCACAACACTATTAACATTTCCACAACAGTTAGTTCAACCTCCACAACATTTAGTCATCATAGTAGCAGTTTCTCATTCCTTCCAACAAATTGCAAATACTTTTGGACATGCATCAGTTGCTTTCACACAACTCTCTGCTGTTTTATAACATTAGCATTTGCTTATGTCATGTCAAAATGCTGAACTAGTTGAACAAGAAACTTTTACACATTTTTTTTAAATCTTTCTTTTTCCTGAAAATTCCTCCTAAATTGAACAACCTTTCTCAGGTGAACCTCAGCTTTCACTGATGAGAAGGGGTGGTGTGAAGCATTAGTTGCAACCGATGATAAGCCACTTCTCTACAATCACTCAGAGCTGAATCCTTTAAACCCCCACCTTGCAATCATATATGAACCAAGCAGGACCTAGTGTGTACCTCTTCTACAATAATGTGACACAGAAATGGAAGGTCAGCCTCGTGAAAGAGGGGTGAGGGTGAAGGGAGGAAGGGGAAGGGGACAAAACAGGGGGAAGAGGAAGAAAAGCCCAGGTACATAGGCAGATATCTGATGAAATCAGGGCTACAATTGTGGATCCAGTTGTCAATCATGGCCTCACAATGGCTGAGGGTGGCTGGAGGGTGCAGCCAAATGTTGGGAGAACCTCTGTAAATTCAATTATTCAAACATTTTGTCGGGAGAACAGGTGTATAAGTGCACAGTAATTCAGCACTTACAGTTTGTCTCAGTTGCTTTGTTGCATTTCTTAGATCAAAAGTGCCATTCTTAATACTACTATGAATTCCAAATCATCTAGTGCACATCATTAAAGCAATTCAGTATTCCTTTAAACAAATTGCAATTGCTTTTGTACATATTGCAATTGATAATGTAGTAGTAGTCAGCTTTTCTCCACATTTTCAATTGCTCATGTCAAGTTGAACATAGTAGATGTAGCTGTAGTAGAATAAAATTTAGTAGATGGGTCTCTGTTGAAGAGTCTTACCCTTCAAAACATCTAGGCATTAGCTCCTTGCATGAGCCATTACATGCAAAATTGTTAAACTATTTGTCATAAACAGTCAAGCATAGTTTTAAACATTTCTATTAGATCTTTTGTAGAAACATGTGAATTGATGAATCGTGCAGGTAAAATTGACCCTCACTCATGAAGGAATGTAAAGTGTTAGTTCAACCAATGGTCTAACAGTTATCTAAATTGCTCAAAGTGCATCTCACGAACAATCAATTTGCAAGCATATATAGCCAGACCACAACACAGAGATGCAATAATCCAATAATGGATGGACCAGGAAATGAACAGGGTCAACAGCCAAGGGGAGGAAGAAGAGGAGCAAGGATGCATGGTTGAAGGCAAAACAGAGGAAGAGGCAGAAGAGGACATGTTGTCATGGGCTTACAATGGCTGAAGCGGGTCCAAGTGTGCAGCCACATATTGGGAGATCAAACGTTTCCTCAATAGTTCAAACGTTTCGAAGAGAGAACAGGTACAGTATGTACACCAATGCACAGTGCACTGTTACTGTATATAAGCAGTATACTTCCTACAATGCTTAATTTTACAATAGTCCGCTTGCATTTCACAGCATATAGAAATATACTCAATACAGATACATACTGCACCTTAAATGCACCCACCTGCATGTTTTGCAGTAAAATGTGTTTTTGCATAGTTTTTATCAATGTGAAATTGTGCGATGCATCACTGCATTTATCCCCACAGACCGCTGCAAGATTACCTCAAACCGGTGGCAGAGGACGCCTTTTCACACCACGACAGGAGGAGGCTAACAATGCCATGAGACTCAGGGAAGTACAAAGGACCATTATAGAAGTCAACAATGTTTTTGAAAACATCCATATGGTTAGCATATTGACAGGGTGTTGCATTGAAAGCAGAGTATGAAACAGCTGGATCAAAGGAATGTGGACAGAGTTAAGGAGCTACGCTACTAGTATGTACAGCTAAAACATATTTTAATAACTATTTTATAAGTAAGTAACTTCGTAATTACTTTGTAAGTAAATTACTACTTTACAGCAACTTTTTATAGTGATACATAATGCATAAAGCATAAACTGCAAACATTTTGATTGCTGTGGCAGGAACATGCAATATTTGTACATTTTATGTCACTGTTTCTTACCAAAACTGTGTGTTCTGGGATGTAGCATGTAATGGAGATGGAATCAAGTGAACCCTCTCACAACTTTGTATATATGTGGATCAGGCTGGCTTCAACCTGACCAAATGCAGAAGCCGGGGTCGGAATATAATCGGTCAAAGACCTACTGTAGATTTACCAGGCCAACGGGGAGGAAATATCACCATGAGTGCTGCTATTTTGGAGCATGGTGTCCTAACCCACATCGCCCTTATAGGGCCATGCCACACCGAGCATCTACTCAACTTATTAGAGACACTCTACAGGGCTCTCATCCCTGATGGTGACAGGGGTCTGTTTAGAGAGGATTCGCCAAGTATGTGGTCATTTGTGAAACATCATAAACATCATAAGGCAATGGTTTGTGACCCACCCGAGGATGCTCATATAATTCCTCCCACCTTATTCACCATGCCTTAACCCAATTAAGGAGTTCTTTTCAGCATGGATGTGGAAGGTGTACAAATGTCAGCCACACACACAGATGACCCCGCTGGCTCCAATGGATGCAGCATGTGGTGACATCACAGAACACCCCTGCAGAGGATGGATAAGGCTTTCCAAAAGATTCTTTCCACGTTGTATTCCAAGGTAAAATATCCGGTGTGATGTGGATGAGAATATGTGGGCCGGTAGACAGGAACGTCTGGATGTGTGCTGACAGCACAAGGACAGTTTCTTTTCCCTCTGTGCCCTTTGTCTTTTTCTTACTGTAAATTATTGTTTTTTCCTTTCATAATGTAGCACTAGTAAAAGCTGTGAAAAACAAAATCCTGCCCAGTCTCTTTCATCAATAACACACATACAGTGATATGTAAAGAGTACTGTTGAAATTGACATATGCCATAAAAGTGCAGCCTTTTGCACTTTCAATACAGTAACTGTCATCAAAATTGTAGCCTAAGTTTATATCAGGTAATACTGTCAAAGTTCACAGTTACCTCGACAACATGCCTAAACATGTTGATTACCTTGTTCATGAACAATGACTCAATGACTTAACATGAAGATTTAGTTTTGAGAGATGTACTAAGAATTATTAGTGACTGACTAGCTTTAGAAGCATATATATTGTATATTGCACTTTGTACAAATTTTTGAGAAATGCACCTATCATTTTGCACATGTTAGGGATGATGTGAAAAATACACCAGAGTGACTGAGAAAAACTGTAAGCGGTCACCCGCCGATAGCATTCCATTGACTGCCATTCATTTTGGCACCACTTTGACAGCGAATGACTTTACATCTATTATCTTTTATCGTGACGGCCACTATTCATTTCAAACATCTCAACAAGCTCCGTCAGACACCGCCTCCCAAGAGCCTGGGGTTTCTTCCTAAAAGGGAGTTTTTCCTCCCACTGGCGCATTGCTTGCTCTTGGGGGAATAACTAGAATTGTTGGGTCCTTGTAAATTATGTGGTCTAGACCTACTGTATCTGGAAAGTGTCTAGAGATAACTCTAGTCATGAATTGATACTTAAAATAAAATGGAATTTAATAGAATGCTAGTTAGCAGTAATTAGCCTGTTCACATCACATCTATGTCATCAAGCTCAGTTGGAGGCTGCGCAGTAACGCTCAGCACTCACCGGAAAAGGGCTTCTGATAGACTTCACTGGTCTCCGTCCAGAGCAAAGGGATCTATTTGTCCATTTCTTTAACTGTCTGTGGTTATTGGCCATTCGGCTTCTGCTCCTCTCTCTTTCCATAATGGCCACACAGCAATTCCAGCGCCCCGTCCATCAGCTCAAATCCTTCTACGCAAGATGGCTATCTGATAGTGCTGGAGCTAAATTTAAGGATGTGATTCCATTAGCATTAGCCTTGGCAGTTGTGGTATACACCGACCAAAAACCCCTGGTTTTTCTCCATTGTGTGTACAACCATAATCAGAGGTTAATGCACTGGGCGTTACTGGTCTAAGAGTTTAATCTAGACATTATAAACAAGACAGGTGTTGACAATGTTGTTGCGGTTACTTTGTGTTGTGTGTGTGTTTCTCATGTGTGATTGGCACCAATCGATTGTCTTTTGTAGTGTTTAAGTAACGGAAGTAGTGAGAAATAATGTCGGCTGTGTTTTTTCTTATTGGAGGGGGTGTTACGTTCTCTATGCCTATTATTGGATAGATGGATGGATGGATTTTGTTTTGAGCCCCTTTTTCTCCTGTTTTGTGGAAAGCCAGGGAAGTTAGCACTGCGTGTTTTGGTTTAACTCTGTAGCTCAGTTGCTATTTTCTTTCCAGGTAGTATGCATTTTTGTTTGTTTTTGGCCTTGGAACCCTGGCGTTTTTCAACTTTTACTTTTAGTTGTGTTACTGTGTATTACCCTTTTTTGTTTAACATATCTATATATATACACATATAAAACTCAATTCTACATAATCTGATTCTTTTTGAGGTCTGTAAACTATTCAGGCAAAAACTGCTTCCGAGAAGGAAATCCCACTTTGAATCTCCTCCACCCGGTCGTCATACATCTTCCCAGACCAGCCATCAGACAAAATCCTCAGCTATTCATCTATCTGCACATTTATAATGTTCATTAAATCTTTAACTTATACATTGTACAAGTTATACAAGAAAAAAATTTCCCCCGGTGCAAGGGAATTAACTTTTGCTCTAATGACAGTCCAGTTAGTTAACATGAGCTGTTCAGTCCTGCCTTAATTAAACAAAGCAGTTTTGTAGTGTAGTGAGAGCAAGACGTGTTGTCATTTACAACATATCTATAGGCTGTTAAACTGAAAGAATCTCACCTGTAACTTTCTTTGTGTGTGATATAAATGTTAACATGAACTAGGTTATCATGTGTGATTTGTTCAACGTTCTGAGGTGTATTCAAAGGACAGGTGGGTAAACGATACAATGTATAATTACAGTGGAGTCTTTTACATGGAGACGAAAATAATAGATGCAGATTGGCTTCAGAAAACCAGAGAACTCATTTACAATATAATGAGTGTGGTGGGATGAAGCGATGTTAGGGTAAAGCAGCTCTTTACATATTTCTTCGTCTTGGACATAAACTGTAAAAATACTGGACAATGCTGAGTTTCAGCAGGGGGCAACTCTACTGGCTCCAAATAGAAGCCTGTGTTCAGAAGTCAATGGGAAAATGACCGTTTGTGTCCCTAGATTCCTCAGTAAACATTTTCATAAGTTTATGGTCTCAATCGCTACTTTAAGTCTTCAATACATCATGTTCATTTTGTAAATTATGCTCCATTTATTTTGAAATTGACTATAAAGCAGTACATGCCCATGAATAAAGTCTGCATTTACCCGTCGGTAATTGTGTTTCATTTGTACTCGGAACTCATAAGTGAACGACTCAGGCAATAACGAGTACTCCGAGCCAAAAATCCAACATGGCTGCCCCGTTCATCAACAGTTGTGAAAGTTGTGGTCACATACAGTTAAAAGCATTTCTGTGTTATTTGCGTCTCAATAAATCAGTCATACACGCAGTGCTGTCCATGTTATATCTGTGCAAATGTTGTTACGCTGGTTTTACGCACAAACGGCGTAATGCGTGGTTATAAAATGGCATTGCTAACACGGCTAGAGCTAATGAAAATCCGACTTGTAAATGTAATGCATTCAACTTGGGTGTGACGTCATTCCCAGCTTCGGCTTCTGAGTTGCAAGGTAAAACGAAAGGCCCTATAAATCTCGATTGGATGACTCGCTTCAGAAGGGTTGGGTCGGCCACTTTTGCCTTTTAGCATGGGAGTCATAAACAACGTTTGCTGGGCCGGGTCATCCTCCCCAGCTCTACCCTCTCATCAAAAATCATCACATCCATTTGCAAAAAAACAAGGTGCCGTTAACCCTGGCAACCAAATACATACAGCTTGTCAAATAATGTAAACAATTTATCAAATTAATAGTTTTTACAATATATTCAAAGCTTTTTTACTGTATTACAATGCTCTCATGTGCCTATGTATTTTAAAGCTTGAGGTTACGTTATTGGGATTTACTTTGTGTAGATTACTGGACTGTCTGACCATAAAGTTCCTGTGGAATGCTTTTGTTTCCATGTAATATTGCATTGCTTTGCCTTCTACCTCTGTAAGTGATGAGATACAAAGGTTAACTGAAATGTTGGTTGAGAAACCTGATAACTGGATTGAATTGGTTCAGTCAGCAATTGCTACATTCAGTTTAAGATTGTGCTCATGTTGGCTGATTTTGTGTTGGGTCAGGGGGTTATTTTGGTTTGCTATAACTAATTGCCAGCAAATGATTTATCTGTGCCAGTAGTTAAGTTTCCATCCCCTTGTCAATTGAATTATCTGAACTTCAGTATAATACACAAATTGCTCCCTTAAGCTTAAAAATGGGTCCAAGTCCAGATTTGAAATCAAACGTGGAAATAAGTAGGGATGCCCTATATCGCCCTACCTTTTTTTTGCTTGCAGACCAACTTTTATGTGAACACATCAAATTTTGTCAATTTCAGGGTATTTCCATTTTTGATAAGACAATTATTTTAAGTCAACTGGCTGATGACACGACTGTTTTTAAAAGACAGTTCCCAGGTTCCTCTAGATATTACTATAATAGAAGTCTTCATCAAAGCTTCTGAACTCCGCTTAAATCTTTAAAAAAAGTGAATTATTAGCACTTAAAGATTGTGATGTTGATTCAATTGCTAATATCCCTTTGAAAAACTGTTTTTTTATTTATTTTTATTGATAAAACTGAACTCCAAAAATGCAAGAATTCCCATTTTCGAAAAAACAAAGAACAAATTAAATCTTTGGCATTTACGTGACATATCACTAAAAGCTAGGATTCTACTCTTGAAGGCTGAAGTTATATCAAGTTTCTTTATATGTAGATCAACAAGTGTGTAAAATTATAGACAATGTTTTTATATGATTTTGTGTGGAAAAACTACACTCACTATCTGAGAAAGTCTGTTTTAATGAATGAGTACAGTAAAGTTCTCAGTTTTTTAGACTTTACTACCTTAAATAACACTTTCAAAAGTACGTGGACGTTATTTAAATTGTTCAATTTCCTTGTGGAATTTTATTCCCCATTATGTCTTACCCTCAGTTGGTGATCTCCAGTTTTTGTTGATATTCACCTTTAATATTGAAAAAATTCCTCCTTTCTTCATTTCATAAACAAATGCTGCTGGCTTTGTCCTTGATTAACAAGCATAATTTCAGTCCTCACAGGTTTTATATTTGGAAAAACAGATATATTTAGTGTAAAAACTAATCAATTTTCTTCAGCAGTGGGTTGACAACAACATATTGCTTCTACATCAACCAGCGTGGTCAGCTTTATAACTGTGTTGAGTTTAGGAATCACTATGGCATCCCTGTCTCTCCAAAGGAGTTTTTCATTGTTTTTGGTTTTAATGGAGTCGATGTTCACCCTATACTTTTACATGTGAAAGAAACAACTGGTGGGAATATTTGTTGTACACCTGCTGCTTTATCGTAGTTGTCTTCATATGCTAAAAAGATCTGTTGGGAAAAGGTTTGGCTATTGCCACACAAGTTTTTCTTGACCAACTAAGTTAAAGAGAAATCCTTCAAAATGCTCCACAAATTCTACCCAACTAACCACAATAGAGAAAATGAAAAATACATTAATATCAGCTGTACTTTTTGTGGAGAACTAAGTGAAACACTTTTACATTTATTTTGCATAATTGCAGATTATCACATTTTATTGCTGTTCATATTTACCCTCAATTTAGATTACTTTGGGGAAATGTATTGTTTGGATTCACTCAATATGATAGAAAACTTTATTCAGAGTATCACACGATAAATGTAATCATTATTTTAACCACATTTTATTTGGATAAGTCAAAGTTTTGGAAAAAGAGAACCAATATTAAACAATGCATTGTTTCCATTTCTACCTGTACAAACAAAAAAGCTGTTACATTGTTTGACCTTTGTAGGCTTTACAAAACATTTGTATGAATAGTTTTGCTTGTTTTTCTTTTCCTTCAGTAACCCCCTGGCTCGTTAAGAATGTGGATTGTTAAGATGTACAGAAGATGTTTTTTCTTACTCTATGGCATTCTTTAATAAATCTCGACTTTAAAAAAAAAAAAGTGCAGCTACAGTAGCATTACATTCATTCCCTGGCTGCAATGACGTTGCAGAGACTCAGAGAGCGCAGATGCAAACAATCCGGAAACGCTAAGCAATCAGAGCAACTGGGATTTTTCAGGGGGGTTAAAGAGACAGGCGCTAATACGAAGTGTTTCTGACAGAGTGAGAACAGGTATATTTAGACAGACAGTTTAAGAAAAAATAACTTGTTTTTTGACAATTTCTTAAACCATTTAAATGTGTTAGAGTAGAACAAAATACAAGAATGAAACTGAAAATAATCATGATATGGGATCTTTAATGAATGTAGTGAGTTAGCTAGCTAGGAAGATGATATGCACATTGTGACGGTAATCTTATTCCCATCTTCTAAGATGTGACTGGACAATTTTGGTGAGCTGTCATGTCCACACTCAGCAAAATCAATAACCCTATTCTCATCATTGGCGGCACCATTGTCTCCCCATCTCCCAAGGCCCCAACCTTGGCGTGATCTTTGATTCCAATCTCTCCCTTGAGCGCTAATACGTCGTGTCTTAAAAACCTCCTTCTTTCTTAGTTTTTCTCTGCATCAGTTCTACCTACATCAACCGACTCCAACTGGTCCCGAAAGTCGCCCGACTCATCACCTGCACCAATTCCTGGCACCATATCACTTCTGACCTAAAACAACTCCACTGGATCCCCATCTCCCACCAGATCATCAACAAAATCCTGGTCCTCACCTATCAAGCCCTCTACCATCTGGCCCCTCGTATCACACCAACCTCTCCTCCCCCTACCAACCCTCACAGTCCCTCAGATCCACCTCACCCTGTCTCCTCTCCCTCCCAAGTCCAACCTCCGCAGTTCCGGGGACAGAGCCTTCTCCAGGGCAGCTCCTAGTCTCTGGACCTCCATCCCCCAAGAGATCCGCACCTCTGAGTCCCTCATCATTGTTTTTGTTTTCTACCTTGCTGTGGAAAGAGAATCTGGGTCCTTGAAAGGCAACGTTGGGTCCTTGAAAAGTGCCATACAAATTCAATGTATTATTATTATTATAATTATTATTATTACATTATGCCATACCAAAATGCTGATGCAGAACCAATATCTTTTCTATAGCCCAGCTGCTGGCCCATTGTATGTGGCAGACATAATTTCAAATCATTAAAACCATGCAGCACTCTAAAAAATAGTAATTGTTTTTAATGGTAACGGTAAAATGCACACAGCAGTGCCGCTGAGGCTTCAGATCATAGTGTCAAACTGTTGTAACTGTAATATACCACACAAAGATGTTCTTACCTCATTTAATTAGATTGTAGATTGCACTTAAAATTCAAGAAATCATTCCTTTGCAAAAGCATACTGGTTTTACAGCACCACTTTGTCTCAGAGTTGAAATGCTGTTCAGTGCGTTGATGAATGTGACTGCAGGGAGTTCTGCTGGAGTTAATTACAATGACTTATACTGTGAAAAGATCTGCTCTCTGCTCTAATGGACATTCTACTTGAATTACACTGGCTGGCTGCTCTACAGTAAATACAACCTAATACCTGTGCAAGTGTGTTTTTGTGTGTCTGTTTGAGCAAGAAAAAGCTTCTCCAGTATCTGCGCTAAAGTTTGTGTCTATGTATGGCTGCATGAAATATATACTCCCACAGTGACAAATGGGTTTTTGCATGCTTGTGTGTGCATTGATGTAGCTGTGTGTACAAGTACATGTGTGAGTTATTATTGATATGAATGGCTTACAAGACTAAATTCTGCTCACCATATAATCAAGCCATGTTCATATGATGTGTGGGTGTGTCACTGCCGTCATCCATGGAGTGTGACGGCTCATTTTAAATCAGCAACAATGCAAAAGCAATTGCATTTACATCCTTCAAGACAGAAATTTACAAGCCATGAGGCTGATCAATGACTTTTAATAGTACACATAAAATAGAAAAACATTAGCTGTAGGTAATTATAAATTAATAGTATTATTTTAGTGTATTTGAAACCTTATACATTTCGCTGCTTCCAAAGGCCAACTCTCCTACCTAATTGAAGTATACATCTTCTTGAATGAATAATTATTTTCTCTCAGTCAATTTAACACTGATTTACTGTAACTCATGGTTGTATAATTAGCATACAGTGTGGCAGGGCTAGTTTATACTATGACATGAGGATGTAAATATAAGTGTCAGTGTGCTCTGATTATGATAATTAACTATCACGTTGAGGAATGTTAAGACAGTCAGTTGGGTAGGATGAAGTTCTGCCTCACTTCAGACATCAAATTGAGTAACTAATACATACATGATAGGGAAGAATGTATCCCTCCATTACCTTGCCTTCATAGAGCAGTTGTTTGGTAGCATTGTTCAACACCAGTGTTTTTGTTGTTGCCCTTCAGAAACAACATTTTCTGATTAGCCACCTCTTTGACTAATGTACAGTTTTTTTTACATTGAAGAGTGGGGTGATATGTGCCCATAGACAGTTGAAGGAATGGACCAACAGATCTCTTTGTTCTGGACAGAGACCAGTGAAGGATATCAGAAGCACTTTTCCGGTGCGTGCTGTGAAGCCTCTAACTGAACTTGACAACTTAGATGTGATGTGAGCAACCTTTCTGAAAGTTGTAAGTCTTCTGGTAGCTGTGCAAGAGAAATCTCAATCATTCCCAATCAGCAGAGATGGAGAGATGGGTATACGTTAGGAGATGCACAGGCTGTGCACAGGCACAGGCTAATTACTGCTAACTAACAGACGCAATTGTTAGCCTATTTTCATAAAAACATCAACAATGTGTATTGTATTTCTTTATTTTACACTATTTGTACAACAATGTACAAATAGAGTCTTGAAACGCTTCTGATGTAAAATTATTCACTGGCAAAGTTGCGGCAAAATGAATGGCAGTCAATAGGATGTTAATGGCAGTTGAAGGCATCGCAGCTCCCTAGAAAGGAGAAGCTTAGTAGAGAGTAGAGAGGAGATCCACCCCTTGTTTCTGGAAAACCATAAAAGAAATTGATCATTTGACCACATAAGTTTAGCTACTAGCGGCTGTGGCTCAGTGGTAGAGCGGTTGCCTGCCAATCGGAAGGTTGGTGGTTTGATCCCCGCCCCTGCAGTCATTGTCGAAGTGTCCTTGGGCAAGACACTGAACCCCGAGTTACCCCCGGTGCTGCGCATCTGTGTGTGAATGTTTATCTGATGAGCAGGTGGCATCTTGTACGGCAGCCCCGGCCACAGTGTATGAATGTGTGTGAATGTTTCCTGTATGATGTAAAAGCGCTTTGAGCAGTTGTTAAGACTGGAAAAGCGCTATATAAATACAGCACATTTACATAATTTTGAAAAACCATCCATTGTACTACTCCTCCAAAGAAGAGAGACATAAAATTGTATTGTAAAAAAAATAAGGCATGAGAGGTAAGCACATTTTGGCAAAAAAAACAACAATACCTTTTTCCTATTTTGATTATAGCGTCTGAACTATGAAAGCCGAGAATGGCAACAGATTTTTAAATTTGTTATCTTGTGATAATGACTTAATTAATTAAAATAAAATAAATTAAAATTCAATAAACTATTGCGTCCACGAACGGCTTCCGTAGTGCCACTGGCTGTAGCAGTAGTCTACCGGTAAGGTGTGCGACGTAACGTAAATGTAGACCAACCTTAACTAAGCAATGTGATGCAAAATGTAATTAAATAGTGCTTTGTACGGAAGACGTTCATGGCAGCGCATTAGTTTGAATATGTGAATATTCAAACTAATATATATACTATAATATACGTGCATTGTATTGCAATATACAATAGCTGAATTGAAATAAAAATTTCCAATTAATTATTACAACATATATAAAAAAATATACCTAACAAAGTTATAGTGATGGCCATGTAAAGCTTAATGAAGCTTTCCGAACCATTACTTTATTTTCTGAGCCTACTACATGGGGGTCTTGGTTAAAAGAAAAAGGCTCAAGCTATGGCAAAACGTAGTGTGCTTTCAACCCTTTGCTTAGCAAAGAATGCCATTTAGTGGGCTCAAAAAACATTAAAAATAGTTCACAAAGCTTCATGAAGATTTATTTTGCCCTCACTACAGCTCACTTTATCAGTATCTCCTTTACTGTAAATAGCTGCAAAGTTAGCAGTGTGAGTTTTTCAGAGTTTGGGCTTGAATGTGATGGTATAGAGCACAAGAGTTTGATAAGTGTAGAGGTGTGTGTTTGTGTTTAATCAATGCTTATGGTATGGATTATAATTTTAGGTGTAATGTGCTGAGACAGGTGATGTGATAGGTACTGAATGGTATGTCCATTGAATTCTTCCTACAACAACCAAACAGGAAACCAATTACGGGGATGTCAGAAGAAATTTTGTAGTGAATTAAAGTCGATTAGATATTAAAACACCATGATACAGAGTGATGAATGCATGAATACTATGAGCAGAACAATTTCAGGTTTAACTAAAGTATGAGTTACTTATGGACCTGGAAAATGTTAGCCTATTATTTTTGTATTAAACTAAACTGTAAGAAGACTCAAATGCTTCACCAAGAAAACATAATTCATAGAACTTTTCAAATTGCAGTAAAAAGACAAGATATTTGTGGTACTTTGTGGTACATGGTTGGGTCTAAGAGACTGGATACACTCCTGTCAGAAAGTGTGGAGGAGTTCAAAATGCCAGTTGATATATATATAAATATTTATATATATAGTTGTGTATGTAGGCATGGCATGCATGCATGTATCACCAGGCCAACAGAAGCTTTTGGAAACTAATTTTATTGCTCAAAATAATTACATAAAAACAATCTTCCACTAACCCTCTGACTAAATTATCTCATCAGCCCCAGAGCTGACAGCTGCTGTCAATACACCTGCAGGAGAAGAATTGGTAGTATGAGTTAAAAAGCAGATGGATGATCGCATCATCACCACTTCACTAGAGTAAAAACACAAGGCCAGGGTATAAGCCAACTGGGCCTGTTTTATTGCATTTTGGTGTGTTTGTGTTTACCTGCTCATGGAGGGCAGATGGAATTTAATGTTGCCCAAAGGAAGTTTTATGAATACTAAGTTGTATTTGTTGAACCAACTACATGCTGCTCTTGGTTTGAAAAAAAAAAACGGCTCAAGAAATGGAATTCAGTGCGCTTCCAATAATTCCAATTATTTATTTTTTAACAAAGACCACCCAATTGGACTATTGGAATAAATAATCGCAAAGGTTCAGGACATCACTAATTATTAGTAGCTAGTAGCTAAATCTGATACAAAGCATCTGATCTCTTTGGATGCAATAATGTGTTTTGCACATGGTCCATGATTGTTTAGTGTCATTTTTTAGTCAACTGTTTAAAATTTAAACAACGTACTTATAAAATACATATTTTAGTCAGATTTTGGGATATAAAAGGCTCAGGGTTTGAAAAATTACACTGCAATCACTTCGTGCTACAACACCACTTGTTTTTGTTTTTGTTTTTGACGACCTATCCCAGGTTAGTATCCCATTATTAGGCCTACTTTACGTAACCCACTTAAATAAATGCACTGAAATTACTTTCAACATCCAATACTTACTTTTGAAAACGTAAAAGTATATAAAATTAAATAAAAAATTATTCTCCTTCAAAACTTATTTTTTTGTGTGTTAGAACACAATAATAATTACCTTCAATTGGAAATACAGATACTGTATAACCACTATATTTATTCCCCTAAATTAAGTTATCTTAAATTCAAGTTAACAAAAACTCAGAGGGGCCTTTCGGTACATGATCCATTCTGCCTGCAAGATCCCTCCTGCGAATGCACCAGGTGTTTGTGCATGTGCAGATGATAACCATGATTTACAAAAATTTACAACAATGCACGATCTACTCCAATAGACTGTAAAAAAAAGCCAGTCTATGTCTGTTCCACAGTAGCAGTTTATCGTTATTGTCGCAAGTTATTGTTGATTTCAGAAACAACTATAGACGACACCATCTTCTCACAATGTCCATGCTTTAGCCTTTCTTATGTAAATCTCTTGGAAGTCTTCTAATATAAAGTATACATTCCCCTTTTTTCCCATTGATTTTAAAACACCTGCCCTGAAAAGAAGAGAATCAATAAACTAATTCTATAAAAGAGTTAAACACACATCAAATATAAATTACAGTACTTAATAGTGTTGAATGCATAGTAAATTCAAACTATTTACATTTTCTATTAAATTACACATTTACATTTTTTTATTTTTTATTTTATTTTATTTTATTATTTTTTAATCTGATCTAACCACAACTCTTTTCATAGTGTTTCTGTATTTGGGCAGTAGATAGTGCCTTGATATTGGCTGTGCCCAGTTTCTGCGGTCCTCAATTGTCTACACTTCCTGCAAGTGTTTTCCTCCACCTTCCTCTTATTAAACCTTGCCTTAGAGGAACGGCGACCACTGGCAGGTGGAGGTGCTGATGGAGCAAGAAGGGCAACAAGTGTACCCTTGCACAGTATGGAAGTGTTGGAAAGTTCCTGGGGCTTGAGGATAGACAGAGGTTGCTTGAGGAAAGACAAACAGAGGACCAGAAGCAGGAGGCCTTGGAAAAAGTGGATGCTTGGCTGATGGCTTTGGCATAATAGCCTGTGGGGCAATGGTGACAGGGGCTACTGCCCGCCACCACTTTGTCTTTGCCAACCCCACAGTGCTTGGGGGCAGGTTGTAAACATGTTCAGTGCAGTGTGTTTGAGGAGGAGCAGCAGCGTGGATGTTGGCAGGTGGAAGGACCTCCGAGGCCACAGCAATTCGGGCCGGTAGATTCCCTGCGGGATCAGTGTAACATCCTGGCGCTCTACCCGTTTATTATGCCACTGCATGAGGGTTGTGGTAATTGATCTCAACCAGCTGCAGTGTAGTCCTCTGCATGATTGCTCCATTACCCAGAATAGGATGCCGGATTTTGTGGTAATCCTGAAGGACACAAGTCCATCTTGTAGTGCAGTCCTGTTTTTTACCCTTTACTTTCTTTTATGGATTCTTGTGTAAATCACAGAGACTCATACAAATGGCTTCCACCAAGCGGCAGCAGTCTGGCCACTGGGCAGCGAAGAATGTGGATCCCAGCACACACCGCTTCAGGCTCTCCACACCAGGAGTAAACTTTGCCCGTAGTTTTGGACACCTGAACTTTCCTACTTTCCTTTTTCTACCTACTATGAGCCTGTCTTGGTGTCTGGCAGCGAACACCACTCCTTGCTGGTCATATAACAGCAGGCTCTGCCAGAGGTCAATAATGGTGCTGACCTGTTGGTTGCTTAAGGTCAAACCAGTATGGTTCTTTAGACCCACCAGATACTCTGCTAGGCTGTCCACAAGATCCATTCCCGGCATGTTGTGTTCATCCACAGCCAGGAAAACAACATCAGACCAACAATTAAAAGTTATCATTAATATGATGTCCACAATACTATAGGATAATTTCCCTTTGCGTATTCCTTTTCTCAGCTATTCTTCAATCCCTCTTACTAGTTGTTCTTCAGGCACGGAGACGGCTGCAGGCTGGGTAGCTGGGATGGACACAGAGGCAGCAGCAGACTGGGGAGCTGGGGTGGACACTGAGGGGGCTGCAGGCTGGCTGGATGAAGCAACACACTGGCCTGGAACAGATGTTGATGTTATCAGGTCCACAACTGTTGGGTCAAGATCCTAAACCTCAAAGCCTTCATCTTCCTGCTCCTCCACAACGTTGATATCTTCCAACAGCTCATCAGTCTTCTCAGAGTCTGGGTTCATGTCCTGAATGGGCTACCCCGTCTGATTATACAAGTAGTCAACACCATTACGCTCTCCTGGGAGGTGGACAAAAATAATAAAGAGAGATGTTATTAGCATGAATGAGGACAAATGCATAATTAAACAATAATATGTAAATGCCGAGGTGATGAATGGTGAAAAACATGCCTGCTGCTTAACGTACCGGTGTATTGGGGTAGAGGCTGGAAAAACGGAATATATATATATATATATATATATATATATAATTGACATAAAACAATTCTTGGAATAAAACCGCAGGTACAAATGAAAGGATTCCAGTGATGTTGAGCCTCTCGCACACCTGTTGTTCTTCAGAACAATGCCCTCCTTGGTGGTGATGGTGCCGGTCTCTGTGTAGAGAGCCACGCCTGACAAATCCTGAATGCACTTAACGTGTTTTTTTTGCACACAACAGATATGCTCCATTGTGACCTGATCCAGGAGTGGAACAACCAGCGGATCTCTCCCCTTTTCCCCCATCAGCTCCTGCAGAAAGTGGTCCATAAGGTTGATGGTGGTCTTCTGTTCTCTGGTCTTTCTTCTGCAGTGGAGACCAAGCTTGTATTTGGTGATGCTCTTATCCACCATTGCATCAGTAATACCAGGAAAACCATTCTGCTGCATTTGCGCTGTCTTGGAACGGCGTAAAACAGCAAGATCCTCTGGATCCAACTCAAAAACACACGTTCAGAGATGTGCCGGGAAAAGTGGCCACAGAGGATGGGCGTCAGTAGTACAACCAGCTGCTAGCCGTCAGATGTAGTGGTAGATGTCCAGACATATGTTGAGGTCTGGCCATCCACCAAATCTTCTCTGGAGTTTAGTCTGTCCATCTCTCTCAATACAGCAGCCAGTGATAATAAAGCAGCTTTGGGCGAGACACACCTGCCTGGCTGTACCTTGTTATGAGACCATCCACCATGGCATCCAGGCCAGGTCCTTCCTGTGCAGTCAGCACACTGACAAGAATCTGATCCAGCTTAATACTGACAGAAGACCTCCACAGTGCCGTCCCCTTTGCTGCCCCTGACAGCTTCTTGGTGATCTGTCATTACACATACAAAACCAAGAGTGATTCATATCGTAAGGAAACCTGTTGTGGCAACTATAATAATACTGCATTTTATGTCATGTTTGTAATGTAAAAATGTTTTACCTTCTTGGTAGAGTCCATTTTTATAACAGCCAGAAGTGATTCTGGCTTTTATGTTGTCCATTCTACTCATGATGTCCTTTCCTTAGATTTCATTAGTCACCTGTGGGTTGGTACAGCTATGGGCTCCGGGGGTTCCTGACAGACTACAGGACGAAGCCTAGGACGCTCCATGAAGGATGAACGCTCGCCAAAGTGGCCAGGCGCTGCAGCCACTCCTCACTGTTGTTCTCCTTTAATTGCTTGGCCAGGCAGGCCAAGCTGTTCCCCAGTGTCCTTTCCCTCAGTAGGTGTATGACACAAATGTCACATGCATACCTACATAATGCAAAATGAAAATAAAACAGAAATCAGGGGACTCTGACAAGATAAGGTCAAGAGAAAAAGAATGTCACTGAGGCTGGAGAGGAGGAAAAGACTATGATAATTATAAAACAATGTGTGTGGACAGACAGCAGCTCACTTGTCTGTCAGGATGATACGGAACTCTGACTGTGAGGAAGGTCCAGCTGGTCAAAAATACTGACACCCGAAGACAGGTAGGATGCTTTGCATCCTGAGTTGCTGCACCTGAGTGTCTCTGTCATCATCAAATAGTTCCTGTTGATATCTAGCATCTGTTTTTTCTAGTACCTGCCCTTTTGTGAAAACCTCCCCCTGTTAGATGCCCTCCACATTTGGGACAGATCACTTTGATCTTCTTCAGGGTGTATGGCATCCACACAACAAGGCGGTGGGAGAAGAAGCGTTCTGGAGTTGGGACCTTGTAGTATATCAGGGATGGGGTAGGTGGATCATACCAGAGTTTCAGGTCATCTCTTAGAAATTGGTTTTGCCCCAATGTAGTTGAGCTACACTGCTGGTCTTGAACAGGGAGGGTATTTCTCAGTTTGACAGGCAACCTGGATTGACAGGATCCATGATGCAGGCAGAGGCACTACTGGGGCAGATAAAGTAGATCCCTCCTAATTGACAGAAGGAAAAAGAGATTGCTGTTTCAAAAGATAGCTATTGTAAATGTGAAATGTTGAATAAAAAGAATAACTATTGTGAAAGTGAAATTCAATTCAATTCAATTTCATTTATATAGTGCTAAATCACAACAACAGTTATTTCTTTGCAGTTTTCATAAAAGAGCAGGTCTAGACCGTACTCTGTGATGTTATTTAAAGAAACCCAACAGTTCCCACCAAGAACAAGCACTAATCCACAGAGGCAAGGAAAAACTTCCTTTAAGAGGCAGAAACCTTGAGCAGAACCATGGCTTAGGGTGGGGGGGCATCTGCCTCAACCGGTTGGGGGTAAGAGAGAGAGAGAGAGAGAGACATGGAGAATTGTAGCATAGGGTGTTGAGCAGGAACATGGAGGCAGCAGGTGACTTCAAACAGATTCAGAGCTAGAAACACCTGCCAGAAGCGATAGTAGGAGAGAGGAGAGGGCAAGACTCTGGGAGCGCAGTGCTCTGTTGGGGTAGTAAGGTACTATGAGCTCATTACGACAAGATGGTGCCTGACCATAAAGAACTTTGTAGGTAATAACAATGATTTTAAACTCTATTCTGGATTTTACAGGAAGCAATTGCTGAGAAGCTAAAACAGGAGAAATGTGATCTCTTTTCCTGGCTCCTGTCAGAACACGTGCTGCAGCATTCTGGATCAGCTAAAGAGTCTTTATGGAGTTTTTTGAGCAGCCTGATAATAAAGAATAGCAGTAATCCAGTAAAAAGTAAAAACTGCATGGACTAGTTTTTTTGCATTATTTTTAGACAGGATATTACTGATTTATGCAATATTACGTAGGTGAAAAAAGGTGGTCCTTGAAATTTTCTTTACGTGAGAATTAAAGATCAAGTCCTGATCAAGGATAACTCCAAGATTCCTAGCAATGGTGCTGGAGGCCAGGGTAAAATAAAACATTTAATAACATTCAAAAGTAAAAATTATAGCGCCAGCTGAATCTGAGGGGATATCAGTGGCAGGGCACTTGTTGGTCCTCACAGAGACAGAGGTAGAGGAAGGGGGAAGTGAGAAAGGGGACATTATCCTCATGGTTTATGGATTGGACGCAGAATGGGAGACAGTGGGACTGACAGAGGTTGCAGCAAGGTTTGATTGAGGTTCAGCAAGAGGGATAGTGGTTCTTATTGCAGAGGCGTCAATCCAACTGCCAGGTGATGTGGTTTCAGGGCTGGAAAAGCCCTTGAAGAAAAGAGAAATCAATCATACAAACTATTCTTTCAAAGAGATACAATTTTAAAGTTTTAAGTTTCACAGAAGGTAGTTTTAATTCAGTTTATTTAAGAAGAAGGGAGTGCAAACTAATAAAATGCATTATTAACTAAATGCATTATAATTAACCAATATGTGGCTTCATACCTGAGAAGGTTTCCTGGCGATACTGAGGTTGGGCTTCAGTGTTTCAGTACGTGAGCCACCAAACCGTGGTTTGAATAACTGGGCAAGGATAAAATGTCACAAGTTACAGTAAATTAACTTAGAGTTGTGCAGGTCAAAGCAATGTACATGTAATTGAAGCTACTTTTTGTAGACTTTGATTCTGCACTTAATAAGGTCCCTTTATTGTATCCAAAAAGACAAAACTATAGTATACAATTTAGTCAAATAATTATATATTACAGGCATGACCATGGAATTGCTAATTTCTATCATCTCAATCTATCTACCATTATCTTTTAGTAAAACATTTTGTAACATTACCTGTTAAGGGGGTTGAGGCATTATTGAGGCATATTATAATCATTATCAACATAATTATTATATGACAATTCCTTATTATATTTTATTGTCAACAAATACTACATTGGACTGAAGTTAGGGTAAACATTTGAATGCTAATCTAAAAGTAATTTACATTATAAGGTACTGATGTCAATTCAGTTAAATCCATTTATCAATTCTATCTCTCTCTCTCTAACGTTACAAAAATCTCTAAATTATCTGAATTGCGTTTTTTTAAATAAAGTTATGTAAAATTACAGCTAACGTTAACTTAAGCTACTGACGTTACTTAACATATCAACGTTACTTTCCAGATAATGTAATACCCATAATGTAGCCTATCCTGTTGACTAACGTTATACTCTTCTCAACTAGAAAAGTGCACCGCAATATAAATCCGTTGGCAAATAAATACATAGCTACATACATTACATGAACATGTATCAGGTTTAATGCACGCCATTTGACTGTAACGTTTGGACTAACTACTAGTTACTGTAGCGTTAATACACTAGCTACTAGCGCCTATAGTACCAATAATGTTATAAACGTATTCCTAACTAGCAATGTGCACAACAATATGACATTGCGGTCAAAAAAACACATCAATCAAATGAACTTTTGACAAGTTTAATTCATGAAATTTGCCAGTAATAACCTAGTTTACTTTCTATGGAAAAATACCGAGATGAGTTGTCTTCTCTTGCGATTGCGGCAAAGCTGCCATTGAAGCAGAAAATGCGTTTTGATTGGTAGGAAATAGAGATGGGCGTTGCCAAGAGGAGGCAGTCTTTTGATTGGCAAGAAATGGGTATGAAGTCTCTCTTGATCGGGAAAAAAATGGAAAGGAGCTTTGGGTTTGATTGGAAAGAAAAGAAGATGAGAAAGTGGACAAATACGTTCTGGGTAGCGCCAGCGAGGCTTTGAAAGCTTTCAATGTTTGCGAAAATTAAATTAAATTATTAAAAATAACAAATTTGGTCTTCAATCTCAATAAAAAACAATGTGTGTGGAAACCTATGTACTTAAACAAAGGCTAAAATTGACCCCAGATGCTTTGTCATGACCCTATGAAAAGGCCATAACAAAAGGCCGTGTGCAAAGGTTGAAGGAAACGCAAGAATATGACTACAAAGAAATGATCATTCAATGATGGCGGTAGTCAGTTTAGTCAGTGGTGAATGTGAATGCATGGATGAGTGTAAGGTATGGTATCACCGATTTATGCTGGACAGTGTAAAACTAACAAAGATGAGCAGGAGAGGTGCTGGACTGAGAGCCGCTCTAGGGCAATCACGGATGCACAACCAATAATAAAACACTACTGAGTGAATGCGTTCAGAAAATGACAAACATTGTTCAGAAAGCTTAATGTAGCTTCATTTGACCATAAATATTAACCACCTGAACCTGGTAAAAGGTACAAGGTACTCTTGCATAGATAGCCAGGGATTTACCCACTTTAGATGGTGGTTGACATGCCAGTGAGGCTTTCAAATTGTGCAGATGGTGATTCAGAGAAGATGTAACAGATTAAAGTTGAAAGTAACTTAATTTTTTTTAAATTTCTGCTTACAGTGGCAACGAGAGCTCTTCTCTAATATTACCTCGTAAGCAATAACTATTCAACTTCGGAAGTTATTGCTGATCTCCGAAAAAAACGATAGACGACACCATCTTATCACAACGTCCATGCTTGTACCTTTGTTATGCCTTCCCCTTTTTCCCTATTGATTATAAAACATCTGCCTGAGACTGTTAATGTCATAAATAACCATAGAATCACATCTTCCATTCATGTGCTTGTGCCAGTGTTCAACCAAATTTTTTATGTGTGGGGCCCCATATGCTCGTGGAAGGACAGGCATTTTTTTGTTAGGAGAGGGAGAATAAGGACAACACCATGTGCATCTTAACTTTAAACTGATTTTTCCTGAAAACATAGGTTATGTAATCTGGGCCAAATTGTTCAGAAGTAATCTGAACAGATTTTGACTTTCAGAATTTAGATCAAGTCTTTCAAATGAGTTGTACAAAACAAAAAAACGGATTCTGAAATCGGATGAGATCACCGAATCCCATTTTAGTCTTAGCCTTGATAAAATCGTCAATATTTATTCAAAGCTTTCAATCACATTTCTATCATGTAGCATACAGTTTATTTAAATGTCTTACTTGATTTGATACAATCATAAAGTTGACAAAATAGACATTAAGCTTTTCTGAACTTTTCAGAAAATATTTTTTTTTCTCCATGAAATAATCCACCAAACAGTGGTAAATATCAACCAAAAAGTCCTGCAGCGGCCCGGTTCGAGTCCAACCTGTGGCCCTCTGATGTGGGTCATCCCCCAACACTCTCTTCCCCTTTCAAGCCTAACAACAGTAATGAATGGATAAAGCCCTAAAAAAAAATTCTTTGAAAAGGTAGTTTCTAACAATTGTCACATAAGGTGACCCCATTATGGCTGGTTAACAGTTTACATTGTGATATGTAGGCTACTTTAGAAACCAGGGCCCAGTTTTTCAAAACATTTAATCAGGATCAAATTTATCCGGATTTGGAAATCCCATGTTTTGCTGTCCAGGATCACCTGTTCCATCTTACTTGTATGGCAGTTTTTTAAAGGAACAGTTTTAAGTGTCACCTTGGGCCATTGTTGACTATTTTAACAACATTCTAATTGACAATAAATTTATGAATTTCAATTTAATAGTTGTTTTATTTACAGTGTTTTGTGTCTACTTAATCCTTAGTTTCATTGTGTTTTAGATCATTTGATGAATGATCAGTTGTGTAAAAAATGACATAGGCCTGTTGTGGATTCACATTTTCATTTTAGTAATGGTTCTGTCTGACGGGGAGGGGTCAGCTGCTTACCAATTTGCACTAATAAGGTAGTAAGATAGATCTGCAGTGAATTACATTTTTATAATAATGTTTATTTATGGGTAGCCATACAGTATATGTAAATAGTATTTTCAGGAGTAACTCATCGATGTACATAAATATATTGGTATTTTCCAGATCCAGAGTGATTTAATGTTACTTTTTCAGTTAAGCCTACCCTTTTTGATGTTATTTGCCTCAGATTATTTTAGTTATGTTGTTTTATTTATTTTTTATTCCCTTTGGGCCATTTGTTTAGTATGTTCTTTTTGTAAGTAAACACCACAGTTTTTCACTCCTCCAGCTTCCTAACCGACGTCTTAAAAGTCCCTGTGTAAAGGTTTCTGGTGCCCCACCACTCTGCCTTTGCATGAGGTGGTGGTCTGACAGTTATATAGCAGCAATTCTATGAAAATAAACATCCCATTCGAGATGACATACTGTGAATTGCGGCTCTAATTAGCTACATAAACACAAACTTAATATATCAGCAGCCTTGAGCAAAAGTCCCCCGTCACAGCTAGATTTACTAAAGCCTGAATACAGAGCCAAGTAGGAGATGCAGAAGCCTAGTTTTCTTTCAGACAACTTTAATAACAATATGCTGAAAGATTATTATGGAATTACTGCCAAACAACACCAAAAATGAATTGCCTACCACAGCCTGCCTACCATACTTTTGTGTGTAACTTACTGATGCCAGGCCAACTAAGTAACGTCAGGTAATAGCATTAACTTACCTGATCTATCTGTAACAGCATTTTTAAATAAAAATAAATGTGCTGTATTTATATAGCATATATATATATATGTCAAAGCGCTTTTACATCTACAGGAAACATTCACCATTCACACAGTGTGGCCGGGGCTGCCGTACAAGGTGCCACCTGCTCATCAGATAAACATTCACACACATTCACACTCCGATGCGCAGCACCGAGGCATCTCGGGGTTCAGTGTCTTGCCCAAGGACACTTCAACAATGACTGCAGGGGCGGGGATCAAACCACCAACCTTCCAATTGGCAGGCAACCGCTCCACCACTGAGCCACAGCCGCCCCATTTTTCTTCATGAAAATTTGCTATGGTATAGGATTTTTTCTCCCCTTACCTGGCTGTGGTATTCTGCGCTCAAAATGGTCGCACTAGCCACAACTTTAGCCTGACCATAGCCACAGTGATGTTTATTAAAGCTGCACAATTCAGATATCTGAATTTGAAAATCTTTTAGACAACACAATGCTATGATGCTTTAAAACAACAAACCTCTTGGATCTCCTGTCTCCCCACTAGTATCTTCCAGCAAGTTACCTTGAAGATTTCAGAACAAGACTTCAACATCTTTCCATAATGTAATCATACATTATAATAACAATCTGAGCCTTTCACTGGCAAAAAAGGTGCACATTTGCCCCATAAGATTACACTGCAGCGCGGTTCATGGCTAGCGGTCACAGCGTTCTGACTCAACACTAGCCCAAATTTCAAAGATTAGGGTCAAGGTTGAAAAATACCGACATGCCTTTTTAAGTACACAATGAGAAAACTTTACATGGTAGATTTGTGTGTTTGACATGTGTGTGTGTCTGCACAAACCCATGTACAATGCATTTACATATCCGTGTGCAAGCATGCTTCCCTGCAGTTATTTCAGCATTTCCTGTAGAGTAATTTGTCAGGACCCAAAGAGAACAGACTGGTTGAGCAGATGTGCAGGAAACACCACCATTTCCATAATTACCTACGGAAAAAAACATTCCCTGCAAATTAATTTACCCCTCTAATGAATGTGATCGTAAAGCGACTAAGACAAACACAATGAGCTGCAGGGGGCTGTACCTCACCCCAGTTATACAACTAAATGTTCCAGTGCAGTAGCAAACAAGTGCACAAGTCGAATTTTTTGCATTCAACATCATTCTTTCAAGTAATAATTCATAGAGTTTGCAATTCTGTATCACTAAGACACCGTGCAGCAGTTTTTCAGTCTAGTCTGGCTTAAGAATGTTGTATTGACATGGTTTGCATAAGATATGGGAGGAATCTTGGTGACTTTGGTAATTCCTTTGTTTTTTTTCTAGCACCACTATGAGGTTGAAATTTGTGATATTTAGTGACATGTCTTGACAACTATGGATGGATTGGAAAGCCACATAAACACAGGTGCACAGAGGATAAGTCCTAATAATAAGCCTAAATAGTTGGCCAAAGGTAAATAAATCTGCCTTAAACACCTATGAGGCACATTAATTAAATAATTACTAGTGATATCCAAATTAAGTTTCATGAAGCATTTTCTTTATTTCCTGAGCCCAATAGATGTCGCTCTCTGTTCAACAATGCGTGGAAAGCATACTGAACATTCCTTGAGCCTTTTCATTTAATCTAAGAGCGCCATCTAGTTGGGTCAACATGTACAGCTAATGGTTCATGTAGCTTCATTTGGACATCACTGCTAAATTACCACAATATATGTTGTTTGTTGAATGCATACATAATACAAAACGTAGAAACAACAATGTGGTTTGCGAGGAGTTACAAGGCCCATTAGCTGCTTTCCCACCATCACGCTATTGCAAGCTAGTGCTACATTCAAGCCTGTCAGTGTTAATGGCCCTGGGCCTTAGCCAAATAAATGGAACAGATAAAAATGGAAATCTATGTATATTGTGTAATTATATGTAAAATGAATCATTCTATGTAAAATTAAGTGGTTTTGTTGAGTGGAATTGCGATTGAATTTGCATGCACAGGACTGTAGCAGGGATTTTAGAAATATTGAGGTGATATTTATCTAATCTAAAATTCCTTTTTGTTAGCCCTTCACATTTTGTTAGTACTGTAACCATCCTGTCATATTTTTTGTTAAGTGTACCTCCCTGCATGTTGGTCAACATCCTGTCTCCAAGACTTCCACACTGCCAAGAATACATTTCAATTAGGAGAGACATTTTGCGGATATGCAAAGGTTTATTGTACAGCATAATAAAATGTACATAGTCTTGGGAAATTAGACTTCATCTTTATACTAATAGTTCATATATAGGGGTAGACCATCGGACCCCCAATGGAATCTAGACAAAGGTGGTGGCGACAAAGGAGCCCAAAGACCAGACCGAAGGAGGTTCCGGACCGGTCAGCGGTAGATGACTGGATGTGGAGGGGGGGTGAAGGGATGCACTAGGATTCGTGAACGATTCTGATTAGCAGGAAGGTGAATGCCTCCAACAGCTGATTTGATTTAGGAAGAGAGCCGTGATTAAAAGTTAAGTCTTCCTGAAAGAATTTACGCTGATCTACATTTCATTCAGGAGAGATATGTTTGCAGATATGGAAACGTTTATTGTACAGCATAAGAATGTACGAAGTCTTTGGCAAACAGCTGATTTGATATAGGAGAGACCATTGATTAAAAGTTAGGTCTTCCAGAAAGAATTTACGCTGAGCAACATTTCTGTTCAAAAATATTAAATAACCTTATTTTTTTTTTTGCCACTAACAAGACAAATGTAGTCTAAAAAGAAAATTCATTGAAACAAGAGGACATGATAAAGCTTTCATAAAATAGATTTTAGGAACACTTCTTGTTCCAACCTGTAAAAAAAATCCTTCTCCATACTACTTTCAGGAAGGAAATCTACAGTAGCTCCCAATTTAATTAAATGTGTTGACTAAAAGGCTTGTCATTGTTGGCTCAAGCCATTGTATTAGCAGCTATTCAACTTTAAATGTTTTTTGGTGTAGGACCTTGACACCAGTCTAGTAAAAATGTAGTTACAACTTAAAATTGAATGTTATTTTTTTGTATTCTTTGCTATTGGGGAAGACATCTGTTATCCCTCTATGAATGCTTTCATGAACTGGCTCGGATAGAATGAGCTCCAGGCAGTGACTGCGTCTCATCCTATTAAACTATTAAATAGACAAAAAAAAACTGTTTTCCTCAAGTGTCAAAACACTAACGGCCTCTTGTCTCTGAATAATAAAAGGGGCAGGCAATTATTTTGTTCTGTTCACTCCTTAACACCGACCAGTTGTAGTACACTCAGGCTTTTTGACGTTTGATTTTTTAAATTAAATTTAGGACCTTGTCCTTTTCTATTGTTAAACAGAAAGCAGGGACAAAAACTCATGTCAGATGACATAAAATAGGTTTGAATCCTGGAGAAAATGACATGAAAGGCCAGCTCTTATCATTTTAGTGCAAAAGGTAAACCGACAGACCTTTGCCAACTATGCAGCCCCATGTTCTGATGTATCACATTTTCCATCACAAAATGTCCTAAGTATGCATCAAACAAAGTGCTTTGTTCGATTTGACAAACTATATGACTTTCTGGTACAGACAATCTGGCTTTCACAGCCATTCTTGGGACTAAATCAGATAATGTATCCGCATATGTGGCATAGTTGATGGGTTCCAAGATTGCATTTAGACCAATGCTCTCCACACTGATACAAACATCTTGTCTCGTTGACAACAGATCCTGCATTCATATGCAGATATCTGTTTACAGATTAAGCAGTGGGTTATGATTACAACACATTTCAATCAGGAGAGACTTGTTTTGCAGATGTGCATAGGTTTATTGTAACTAAGCATAATGAAATGTACAGTCTTTGGATCTTAGACTGCATCATTGTATAATAATTTTTAGAAGAGGTACGGAAGCCAAGACAGTTCCCGCCAATGGGGTCTAGAGATTGGTGGTGGCGGTGAAGGAGCCCAAAGACCAGACCGAAGGAGCAAGGGTGCCTTTGGGTGACAATAACTGGAGGTGGAAGGGGAGGTGGAGGGTTGCATGCTTTTCCTGAAATGGAAACGAGATCTCGTCCCACAAGATCAAAACCTGACGAGATTTCTCTAAAAAGTGTCTCATGGAATCAGTACACAAGTGCAGAGCAGCAGCCGGCATGACCTCGATATTAGCATAGAAGATCCCCCCCGCCCATTCTCCAAGGTTGACTCTGAGTTAACTTTTACAGAGCGATAGCAGAAGAAAAAAGTTGCCTGCAAAACCCAGCATTAGAATGTTAGAGTACAGCTTCTCTCTCCCTCTCCTTCTCTCCCTCGTTCTTGGCCGAGACACACACGTCTGCAACTTGCAGTACACTGTGGTGCTGTCTCACATAGACCTCTCTCTTTCTCTACCCTTTTTTAAATGAGTGAGAGAAAAACTTAACTTTAATGATATTAAACAAAGAGAAATGTTGTCCCTTCATCCTATAATGGTCATAAATTGTTACTAGAGTAGCCTACTTCCTGGATGCTGCAATGAAGAAAATGCAGAGGAGGTCAAAAAAGAGCATCTTTTTTGACAACAATCATGTGTTGAGTGTCTGATTGTAGAACGTAATCACTATGAAACAATAGTAAAATAAGCGTTATTTCATAGAACAAACATTGTGTCTCCTGCTGCCAGAAAACGTTCAGTTATGTTGTAACCTTGGTTCTCTGAGTAAAGAGAGTCTCTATCCACTATTAATACAGAATAAGTAACGGTTTAACTGTTATACAGGAGCGAAGCCAGTCATTTGAGTTTGGGACAAAACCTTGCCGTGCGCGTTATGATTTTGTGAATTTCTATTGAACATACTGTAGGACTTATAATGTTAAAATTTCATTCTTGATCTTGTGAACCCAATCTTGTGTCTTGTCTCGTGAGCTGGGTGTCTTGTAACACCCCTACAAATCTTTCATGATAATACCTGTATAATTTGGATGTGATTAAAAATGTTAAATGTTCATATCATGATATTGCATATATCATGACTAGGTGTACAGCTACTAATATACTAATCCAATCTGCTGGAGCGATCCACATTAGTTTCTGTGTCCATGTCATAATAAAAGTCAGCATTTCCGCTATCAGTTATGTTTGTTTGGTCATGGCAAATCACCAACTCAGTTTTCAGTCCTGCTTATGTTAAATAGGGTAAGAAAGGAGGGTGATATAAAATGTATGTTTATTAAATGTCTTAATAATACAACTATGCATTGACTACAGACATGTGCTTCTTTGTTGTAGCAGTTCAAAATAGACTCATATATTATTGAATATTACTATCAACAAAATATCCTACTATATAGTGATATTGTTCAAAGGAAATTGTCTTACTATCATAGAAGAATGGAGAAAGAATATTCTAAATCCACAAAGCCAAGCAGTCAATGGAAGATTTTTGAATTTAAGTCTTACCAGGAACAGTTATGGTTAAGTACTCACATCATAACATTACAGAAATGAAATATTTTCCACACAGGGAAGAAGACCAGTTAGTCAAAATCCCAGAAATGTTAACACTGGGGCTAGGTTTTGTTTTTCCAGGAGGCTGATAATATATGAAAGTAGACCACATAGAGCATGTATAGACTGCCATCTTATCTTACAGTACCACGGCCCTCAAAATGGATTAGATTTATAATGATTAAACTAACAAAGTGGATCTGACGCAGGCACCTTCAAGGATAGCTGAGGTCATTCTGTCAGCGAGGAGAAGAAATAATTCTTCATTCACAGGGCTAAAACTAATTTGAGTTTTATTTGACTGGATGTAATTTTTGATTCCATCTTAATGTGCCAGTATTTCACTCAGTATTACAAGCCAAATGCAATTGCTTCAGCAACAGCATACTTGATTGAGACACCTTGGTCTCAAGGTGCCCGCAGGGTTAAAAAAAAAAAATTAATTTAGCTAAAACAAAGGGAATTCAAAATTGTCAAAAAGTATTAAATTAAATTTTACAAGGTATTTCATTTTGTAGCTTGTTTTCAAAATGTATTTTTGATCAAAAAGGTTGAATGCTACAGTTTTCGTGAATGTAATCATTGGGTGGGCTCATTTTGCTGCTTCATGAAATTGCCTGAACGTTCCTTTTGACATGGGTGTTACCTAGCTATTTGGGAAATATTTGGGACGTTTTTGGTATTCCTTGCCAAATGAACCTCCATGATGACTCTCAGCACTGCATTGACCATAGGAATAAAATAAGTTTGCCCACGACTGCACCGTCACAGTTCTTTGCAACTTCAAATGTTTCCAACAACACATATTTTAGGCAACTTTTGCTTGTCAGTGCGAATTTTTACACTCACCTGGACTAAAATGAGGACGTGCAGGTAAAAAAACGCTCTTTACCAAATTCTGCATTCACCCCTTAGAGGGTAAATGGTGTATTTTTTTTATCTGGACCCCGTTTTCCCATATTTCTCTCTAAGTGTCCAAATTAAACAAAAATCTTTGATTGGTCCAATGAGTGAAAACACTATAACCGGCAGCCACCAACCACTGCAATATAACCCTAAGGGCAAATATGCTGGTTGTTTTAAACACTTACAACAACAATCTGAAAAGAAGCAGTTTAAGGGTTCAGAAATTAAAAGTGTGCGTTTGCTCTATAGGATTACTTTGCAGGCCGGGTTGCGGCTACTGTTCCAATTTTCAATATTTTTGTTCACATTGGCCACTTTTGCCCTGGAAAATAGGCGTGAAAAGGTCTTAAAATATATGGAAGGGGTCTTAAAAACGCTATTACATTTAACTTCAGGATTCCTACATATCCCTTTCCTGTGAAAGGTTGTCATTTATTTAAAGGAATATTCTATTCATTTAATGTCATTCAGCCAATGTTGATTTTAAATTAAAGTATAACACATTAACATGCACCACAGAATCCAAGTACATCTGGAAGTCAAATCCATAAGCACTCTCCCACCTATGTAAATTACATGGAAATATCAAGGTAATTCAGCTTTATTTTTGCTTTTTAATCTGTTTGAATATTAAAGCCCCTCCGAGCTCTTCACCTCAGGTGTATTAGACTACATACCTCCTGATGTATAAAGCAATTATCTTAAACCACATGAACCTAATAACGAACTGACAAGGGCTGCCATGTGCCCTGTGGCTCCATATCTGTGTCCTTATGTTTCTCTCCGCTTTCCACTTCCTCTATATAGTGTATATAATGAACATACTGTAAGGTGGCTTGTGTATAATAACTTAGCAATTTTTACTGCCTTTACATTCCAGGAACAGCCATATATTGTTAAATGGATGTGTAAGTTGATGATAATGAAGTGTGATAAGGTTGTTATTTCTACATCCAATAACATTTTATAGCCAATTACTTGGGGTTTTGCAATATCTTTTATAGGTGGTGATTCTTCATTTATTTTAAAGCAGCAAATAATTATTTTTGTATGTGTTTTTCTTTGCAAATAAATGTGGGTGAGGAGTGGGCCACATTAGCAAACAAACCTGTCTGCTCTTGTGCTGAGTTTGAGCTTTAAGCAGAAACAGGATTTCATCCGGGAATTCAAAGTTTGCCTATTAATACTTTTAAACTGGTTCAGTGCAAGTTCAAACCTAAACATGTGTTTCATTCTTAAAGTCACCTCCACCACCACCTCTTTTCAGCGGTGCACACTTTTATCAGCGTATTTGCCTTTAGCAATAATTAAACTGCATTCAGTGTTTACACATTTACTGACACTTAAACTGAATTCAGATTATTCTCTTCAACTCATACCAATGCTTACAGTCCAGAAATACAAAAGACACATCCAGCTCAATTCATCACCTGCAACTGACTTTCAGTGCTTAAACTTCAGTTGAATCCATAAGTCCTTTTGAGCACTTTAACTTCACTCAGAGCCTAGAATTAAATTGATCTTTTCCACTCTCAGCCCGTTTCCAGATTTCAAAATGTCTCTGTGGTCATGCTAGTTGTTCCACACAGTTTTGTTTCTGGGCCTTTGCAAGCTTGAATGAACAAAAAGGGTAAACCAGACACAGGCCCAGGGGTTCACCGGACCAAGTGGCTTGTGCCAGATCATGTTAACATTCCTTGTTCAAAGTCATAAAGCTCTTTTTTTGCTCTTGATGAATCTATATTAAAATCTTGGTAGGTTTGATAATATGAGAACTTAAAGAAACAAAAGCTGAACCACAAGTTCCCTTTGATGCTTTCTTATAAATAAGTTGCATTGTGTCTTATAGTAAATATGGAGAGGATGTCAGTTTGGATGTTAGGCCAGTTAATCATCTTTCAATAAGGTTTAGGACCAATTATAATTCTTTTCAGGAATTATTACCAACTCATACACGTTTTCCCCAAAAAGACAATTGACAATGTGTTGTAGGATTTAAAAAAGTAACTCACAAGTACATTTTATTTTAGACTTAGACTTCTCTTTATTAATCCTTTTGGGATGACTCCCGCGAGGAAATTGAAAATTCCAGCAGCAGTGTTTGCAAGAAAAGAAATAAATAAAAAAGAGACAAAAAAGACAGTATAAAGGCCTCAAAATAACAATAATAATAAGAAGAAGAAGTTTTGTCAAATAAACAAAGAAAAGACCATAAATTATAATTAAAGTATCTTTTAAAGTGTTTTTCTCAACAAACTTCTGTTCATCCTGTTCTTCTCCCATTTGCTCTTTGGATGTTAGGTTTCCGTTGTTGTATTGTGTGAACAGTTAACTTCAATGAATAATATTGTCATGCGGCATAATCTTTTGCTGGGTGCAAATGTTCCACCTAAACAAGTTTTTTCTCCGAGTTCATTTAGTAGAGCCTTAACCTCTGTGTCCGGAGCTAAGTATTGCCAAAGACAATTGTGATTGGTTTAAAGGTCCCATGACATGGTGCTCTTTGGATGCTTTTATATAGACCATAGCGGTCCCCTAATACTGTATCTGAAGTATCTTTCCACTAGAGCCAGTCCCACAATGAGCTTTTCTTATTATGTGCCATTTCTGAGTCTGTAGCTTTTGAGGAAGGGGGGGCAAGGTGGAGGCTGAGGGGGTGTCCTTGACCAACTGCCACGTTTCTTGTTTGAAAACCATGATGTCTCTCTCTCATGAAGGGGACAAATTCTCTGGGCAGAGAAAGGGGAGGTAAACTGGCCCCTTATGACCTCATGATGGGCAAGATTCCAGCTCGGCCCATCTAAGCTTTCATTTTCTCAGGGGCAGAGCAGGATACCCAGGACTCGGTTTACACCTATCATCATTTCTAGCCACTTGCGGACCAAAGGCATGCTGGGGGAACACACATTAATGTTAAAAAACCTCATAAAGTGAAATTTTTATACCATGGCACCTTTAACAGCCATCCGTTTTCAGTCTTTCCCTCGTCTCTTCCTCATCCTTTTGTTTTAGAGAAAACTAGGCTAATCTTCCAACTCTGTGGGCTAAAACAGTTGGCCACCAGCCCCAATTTTCACCCAAAGACACTGTCACAAACTGCATGTTTGTTTGTGTCCTTTTATTCCACGTCTGTTTAGTAGGGTTACTTGGGATGCCCCTACCACACCACATGCATTTACGTACGTTTGTCTGCCTGTTTATCTTTTTTTTCACCAATACCTATGACATTGCATATGTAAAGTACTCTACCCTCCTCCAATCCAAATACAAATCCAAATATAGTCAGGGCCACCAGTTGGAAAATTGAGTGCACCTGCAATGTTAAGGCTATCCTCTGCTTGTATGATAGCAAAACCAACATATTCAATTGTAATGCATTAGGACTGGTATATAAAAATGAATTGCATATCAGTTTCAAATTTACATTGCTATAGTTAAATTATTTTATTATTTACAGTACATGTATCACATGCCCTGTAAAATCTATGGACGAATCGTCGGATATGAAAAGTGTCAGGCTTCAGGTCCATCTATGACCATCCTTTAGGCACTTTCTTAGCAGAGTCTTAATGGAAAATGAAATTGACTTCAAAATAAACATCTTTATTTGGTAGTTTTTTTAAAATCATTTTTATTATTTTCCTATACAATTCCCCACTGACTTGAGGTCTGAGAACAGCCTTTCCATGTCGACGGTCTGAACAGAGACAGTGGGGGCAACAGCTGTCGCCTGAGTGAGCTGGGGTAGAGTTCTTGAAAGTGAGTGGTTACCAGCCACAGCAAAGACTCCTCCTGAGGTCTTGACTGAAAAAAGAACACTAGAACACACAAAATCTGCAAAATCATTTGCATTAACTCTGCACTGAACAGTTACCAACATTCACTCCCTTTCCATGTCAACCCCTGGGTGCTGGCGGTTACCACCCCCTACCCAGACTCAAAGAATGAGTTCCATTACAATACGGTATTGTAAAACAAAATCCTCTGAGCGCAACCACATCCCCCGCTCTTGAAGGCTCAGACAAGGGGCGACTTACCACTAGAAACTTGATTATGAAACAAAGGGTTTATGCCACTGTAGAAACCAGAAGCCTGTATGAAATTAAGCTTTGCTGATCAATCTTGTTACATCCTCTAAGTTATTAATCTGTAGTATGTAGTTATTAAGTCAACTATCAAAAGACTTGGTTAGTGGCAGTCACTGTTGAGCTCTATTCCTGGTCCTGAAATGCTTCCAACTCTACTAGCAAGTCCTTCTCTTTCAGACTATGTCTTGCTAGAGACTGCATCTCCTGATGGCCTTAACTGATGTCCAGCTCCCTCTTAATTATTTTTTGGGGATGCAAGCTCCTTGACGTCCTCCAGGATACCCAAGTCGGGTATCCTGGGGGAGCGCCTCAACATTCTTGACCAGCATGATGACATTTTTTTTTAATCCCCCAAAAAATAAGCTCAGGGTCATCCACTCATCCATTAGCTAGCTAGCTCTCCCACTTACCTGTGTCCTTGGATTTCTCAGAGAGCAGAACAGTGCTGTCACCGAAAATACATGTAATTAGATACTCCACATAGTTTGTAATATGTAATAGTGCTGTAGTACTAGCCTCGTCACATTCATTTAACATTTTCCTCTTCTTCTGCACAATTTAGGAAGAGCATAAGTTCCTCCTTTGGAACACTTCCTGCAAACTTCTTGTGCAGTTTATAAAGCACAATAAAATACAATAATACATGTATTGACTTACATATAGGGCCACGTTGCTTGACTTGTTCAATATACCCCCTTTTATAATTTATTTGTACTCTTTGTGGAATCAAATCTCAAGTAACATCCATTCTATCACAGGAAAAGTATGTTTTTAATTGAAAGTCAAGGGTTACCTTCACTTAAATTATTTATCAGGAGGTTTTTGATTGTGTGGTGAAAAGTGGTCAATGGGAGCTACCTTAATGGTTGCCATATAATGTATGGCAACCATTATTCTAACGTTATATTATGTATATGTTTTAAATATATATATATATATATATATATATATATATATATGTATATGTTTTTATTTAATTTTTTAGCTTTATAAGCAGATATTTTTGTATTTTTTCCTTTCCTTTATTTTCTTTTCTGTATACTACTATGTCACGTGATGTTTTAATATTGCCTGTTAAATGTGTTTTTGGACCCCGGGAAGGCTAGCTATTCATCTAGGTGTCAGCTAATGGGGATCCTTATAATAAATACAAAATTAATCAAAACAAATATGTACTTACTTTCCAATTAAAAAAACTTCCTTATGTGCCTTTGGGTTCTGGTGACTTGCAGAAAAAATCAAATTCAAAATCCTCTAATCCTGTACATAAACTGTCCAGACCATCACTTGTACACTAACATCTTTCGACAACCAGCTGTCCTGCTCCAATGTGTCTTTTGTGTTGAAATAAAATAGGAGTAAGACATGGTGTACCATTAAACCTCCATTACAGGCAGAGTATCAAATAGTAGCGTGTCCCTTTTCATCACAAGGGTGATACCATGTTTTGGCACATCCAGCAAATGTTTCTGCCCCAAAAAATAGAGTAACATTATTTTATCTGCTTGTCATAGATACACCATGTGAGGCAGCCAACTGTCTTCTGAAATAAATGCCTGCTTTTTTAAACATTGGATGGCAGTCATTGTCAAAAGAAATAAAAAGCACGGCCAAATGATTAAGTTAAATGGTGGGTTATATGGACAAAAGATATGCCTTTGAATCTTGGCATCAATCAGGAAGAAAAAAAAACATCTTCAAGACTTTTTACCTTAATTTCACAATTTACTTCAAGAATTAGATTTTCCCAAGGCATTTAAAATCACATCAGCTGTCGGATACATAATTTGCTTTCCTACAAATCCCTCTGAGAAACTCAAACATTCAAGAGTTTCTCTACAGGCCTACTACACGTTCACTCAGTTTCCTGTTTGAAGCAGTCCTCAAATGACTGAGATCATCAGCAGCAGTTGACAGTGAAAAACAGCACAGAATAAGCAGGTGAAGGTGTAGTGGTAAAAGGTGTACGAGTATATGTCTTTATTCTACAATTACGCCTGGAAACTGTTTACAAGAATTGTTTTTGTTACTTTAGGAACTTTTCAAAAGTAAAATACCATAGCCAAGGTTTATGTTTGTAACATTGCATACTATACTATGAACTGTGTTCATTGTGTATATTTGATTCTGTTAGTTTTGGTCTCACACTGCAGTCACGCAAGCGCACTAAAGAACTTTGAATGACACAAACTATCAAATCAAATATGTGATCAACAACTTAAATTTGTCTGTAGAAGGGCTTCCCCGTCCTTTCGTATACTCTCTATGCTGTCAGAGTTTTTCTACTGACACACTCTTCCTGTGCTACTGCACATTTTTGTTCTGTTGTCTAGTTGAGCAGCAAGACACATGAACTTTACATGGGGTTTGAAGAGCTGCAGTATGTATTCAGAGACAAAATCTACACTGCACATTTACTACAATGTAACTAAACTGCCTATTCATTTTCTGCTCCGAAAGCCACAGCTCTCTGCTCGGAGGGAAACACAAGCTATTCCTTAAGCTTTAGTGCGTAACTTTTTTATTTTAAACTCAAGCTAGTGCCAAATGAGTTGCTACAAAGCTAATTAAGACTATCGGCTCCACACAACTCTCAATTCTCAGTAGGGCTACACTTGAGAAAGTTCACACACCTATAAAAAGTTAATAAAAAGAGGAATAAAAAAAACATCTTTTGGAAACTGATCTTAATGCCTTAATTTAAACAATTTAGGAAAATCCAACGTTTTAAGGACACCAATTTTCTTTGTGAAAGAATAATGTATTCTAAATAAATAAATGTTTATCTTTAAAAAACAGGGGGCATAACTACACACACCCCTATGTTAAGTTCATAGAGGCAGGCAGATTTGTATTTCATGGATCAGGATACTATACATCATCGGTCTGTGACCTTCAGCACTCACTGGATCGGTTCGCAGCCGAGTGTGAAGTGGCTTGGATGAGGATCAGCACCTCTAAATCTGAGGCCATGGTTCTCAGCAGGAAACCGATGGAGTGCTTTCTCCGGGTAGGGAGTGAGTCCTTACCCCAAGTGAAGGAGTTTAAGTACCTTGGGGTCTTGTTCGCGAGTGAGGGGACCATGGAGCGTGAGATTGGTCGGAGAATGGTAGCAGCCGGTGCGGTATTACATTCTGTTTATCGCACCGTTGTGATGAAAAGAGAGCTGAGCCAGAAGGCAAAACTCTCGATCTACCGGGCAATTTTCGTTCCTACCCTCACCTATGGTCATGAAGGCTGGGTCATGACTGAAAGAACGAGATCCAGGGTACAAGCAGCCAAAATGGGTTTCCTCAGGAGGGTGGCTGGCGTCTCCCTTAGAGATAGGGTGAGAAGCTCTGTCATCCGAGAGGAGCTCGGAGTAGAGCCACTGTTCCTTCGCGTTGAAAGGAGCCAGTTGAGGGGGTTCGGGCATCTGGTAAGGATGCCTCCTGGGCGCCTCCCTAGGGAGGTGTCCCAGGCACGTCCAGCTGGGAGGAGTCCTCGGGGAAGACCCAGGACTAGGTGGAGAGATTATATCTCCAACCTGGCCTGGGAACGCCTCGGGATCCCAAAGTCGGAGCTGGTTGATGTGGCTCGGGAAAGGGAAGTTTGGGGTCCCCTACTGGAGCTGCTGCCCCCCCGACCCAATACCGGATAAGCGGATGAAGATGGATGTATGGAGGATAATATACATCCTGATAAAGTTCCCTTGGCATTTGGAATTAAAATAGCCCCCCATCATCACATACCACCATACCTAGAGATAGGCATGGGAAACTTTCCATAAGATCATCTCTTAATGCAAATCAAACCAGCTATTAAGGTAACTGAAATAATACGATGCCAATGTCTAGGTATGGTGAAGGGTATGTGATGATGTGGGGGGGGCTATTTTAATTCCAAATGCCAAGGGAACCTTATCAGGATACTTACTATCCTGATCCATGAAATAACTGGCCTTTAATAATAAAACCATGCCTGCTTTTATAGGAATTTAACATTGGGGTGTGTAAACTTACACCCCCTCTATTTTAAGGAAGAACATTTATTTATTTACAATACATTATTCATTCACAAAGAAAATTTGAGTCCTTAAAGGTTGGATTTTCCTAATGGTTTTTAAACTAAGGCATTAAGATCAATTTCCAAAATGTTTTTTTTGTCCTCTCTTTTATCAACTTTAACATATGTGCGTAAACGTTCTCAAGCATAAATACATAAGTGAAGATGATTACCTTTTTTGAAGAGTTCTTCATGTTACTTTAATCCTCCGTGGCTACTAGCAACTGCGTGGAGGAGGGGGTGGGGGCTGTGCGCGATCACAGAAAGTTGTATCATGTGGACCCGAGAGTCTGAACAATCCACAAAAATGCTTTCACACTTGAAATGAACTGGACCATGGTATGGTTTGATCCAAACCAAGGCTACCTCTTTTGGCCGTTTGGGCCACACTGTGGTCCTGGGGACGTTTCACACCTGTGAAAAGAGCAAAATGTTTTGGTCCGGATCAAACTGAAAATTGTATGAAAGCCCTCTTTGTTACTCTGACCACAAACCTACCCTCAACTTAATTTTACACCGTTTACAAGACATTCGACTGCCCTTCATGTGATTGTGTCTGTACTAGTTTTTGGAATTCTCCTTTGTCCTTTTCGTGGGCAAAGATATTCCACACCCCACTGTGCGTTCTTTTCCCCATCTATAACCCAGAAATATAAAATCCTTCTTGTTACCATTGTTCTGTTCCGTCCAGGAACTTTTGGGGGCCATGTGGTATGTAGTGATATGTATGACATGGTCATTATCAGCAGACACTGAAATAAATGTAAACAGTCTTACTCAGAATTACAAAATTAGGATGTGGCTTTTGTCAGATCTCTCTATCTATACACTCAAACACCATCTTGACTCTATGTATTTCCTTAAAGAAGATTAAGTGTAGTTTTGTCCCATGTGATTCCAAAAGCTGTGACCAAGCGGAAAAGTGTTGAATAATAAGGTACCGTAAGACTATTTTTCTCTTTTGCAAATGCAATGACACTTCCCATATTGCTGACTTTTCAATCAACAAGCCATGCTGTGGTGCCTTTCTATGCTCTATGCCAAGTCCCAGTATTATAAAATTGCCTCTCTGTGGTTAGGGGTTTAAATTTTCTTTTTACAATTTAGCGCTTTCATCAAATGATTGAGTTCTGAGAAAGACATAAGTGAATTACCTTGGTGAACTTTTATACATTCATAAAAAAGCATTTTTCAGAAAATGGAATGGAACACGGTGAGCTGGAACAAGGGAACATTTTGATTATTGCACTTGTGCTGGCTGTAAATTGCAAAAAAGTTTCTTAAATCTTGTACACAAAGTAAAGTTTAGTTATGCTGACAGTTGGGTCTTTTGCTTCACATTTACATAGTCGCGTGGATCTGCTCCTCCTCGTGATGGAAAATGCTCCGCCATTAAACGCCAGGTGATCAATGTGTGGTAACCATGGGGATTGTGTGCACTACTGTATACCTGCCGTAAAGAATGAGATTAGCTGATCGTGGTATCATATACTGTATCGCAGGTCAATAACCACTAACCATGGACTGTTATTGTTGATAGCTAAAGTTAGCAAAATTCGCATAGTAATAATAATTGATGTAACCCAATAAATCCTGTCTTGTGCCGATGCTCTGACATCGGCACAAGACGCTCTGGTTGAGAGACAGACAGAGAAGGAGGTAGAGAGACAGACAGACAGACAGACAGTCGGCAAAACTGCTCGGTGAAGGTAAGATGTAACAAAAAGGTTTTAATACAGAAAGTTCAGCATATAAAAACAACAATCTCGGCTCGGGAGGTGGTGTGGGAGATGATGGTAATCCAAGAGCATCTGGTGAAGCAGCACGGGAGTCGAGACGGGACACAATAGCTGTGGCAGAAACACAAGGTAAGTACCTAGCAAAGTTTAAGGAAAAACTGAAGCGCTTAGTACAGGACCAGTTCCCACAGGAGTGTAGGTAACAAGCTGGCGCTAAAGAGGTGGTCAGCCCAGGTTTAAATATGGAGGAGGGGATGATGATGATAGAACTCAGCTGTGCAGCATAGACAGAGCAGGGCTGAGCGCCCACACCTCTTGACCTAGATTCCCGGTGGGAACGGCCCCACCCGGGGAAGACGAGCACACAGAGAGAAAGGGAGAAAGACACACAGAAGGCAGATTTGCCTTGCACGCCACCTGCGTAGTTAAACAATTAACCCTCGTGTTGTAAGTGACCAGATTTCTCAGACAAAATCCGGGGACATTTTTAGTTCAGGAGCGTATGTACCTCCAAAACATGCTATTTTTTTGTTTTTGTAAAACTTAAAACGGGGAAACTAGACCTAGAGCTGTTCTCATTAGTGGCTGAGCCCCCCTAAAGGTCTGGTTCTAGAATCACCTTGAGGCGACTATCAGCTACGTTTGGTCAGTGTTTTCTTTCTTTCATTCCAATTTTGGGTCTGTCACTCACAGTGAAAACCGGGGACATTTCCTGGGACAGGTCACCAAAACCGGGGACTGTCCCCGGAAGCCGCGGATGTTTGTTCACCCTATCATGTTTTCCTTGTGCCAAATGTGACCCATTTTCAGTTTTTTAATCACATAAAAATGGGCCTCCAAAATAAACACTGAAAATGTCAACATTCAAAATATCAAATAACTTTGGAAAAAACATAAAAAAAGAAAAATAGCAGAAAAAGCTTTTAGTGTGTGACAGGAAGACAACACAAGGGTTAAAACAATTAAACTATTGCAGTGGACGGGCGTGTGTGTGTGACGAGCAACAGTTTCATGGGATTGCGTTGCCTGTCAAACTGACAGCGCCTCCCTACCTGCTCTCTGAACTAGGAGGCGCAAAGTGTGAAATGCCCTTTAAGCTCCCTGTCCTAATACTTTTGATTGTATTTACCATCACGTCACCTATTGGTTTCTCTGAGTCGTAGAAGAAGACATATGCCTCTGTCAGCTGATGTCATAGGCTCATTATTAAATGCCTATAGATTTATGGTTACTTTATGACCAAGTCAATATGGCTGTTAAGGAGCTCAAAGCACTGCTCTCACTGACCTGAATCACTGACTCTGCTGGATGTTATCCCGCTGTACCAGAATTTATTTGGCAATAAAGTCATGTAAGTACACCATATATCTGCATCGGCCCTGGAAAATGCAAAATAAGCTTCTTGGCAATTCTCAACACACATGACAGACGTAGGGTTTTGTAGAGCTAGCCAAACCATAAAGACAAACCACATTCTCAAAAAGCATCACATCATTGGTTTCCTGACACACCTTAATTTAGCTCCTATCAATCCCTATGCAATGTTTACGTCCATGAAACATTGTTGTCTTCTTCCTTACTTTTCCTGCTGCACTTTTTGGGATTTGATCACCGCCAGCTGTTAATTAGTAACCAGTGTTACCAAGTGGAATCCACAGCACTAAGTTCCAAGTAAATTAAGTACTGTATGTTGAACATACTCAACATACTATACATACACACCAAAAAATCTAATATTTTGAAAGTCAAATGTGTAGGGATTTTCTTAAGTCTACTTGTATGAAATGTGATGTAGCAATCTTAACACACGAGAAGCTAAATTTAGCAGGGATACACAATGTCTTGAAGGATTATATCAAAAGCTGGGAAGTTTCAATTCAGCTGGCTCCGGTTCAGCTCTTGTAATATTAAAAAAGGAAGTCCAAATACATCCACAGAGGCACAGCGAGTTGTACCTTAAATTCCACTGAAAAAAAACTTGTCACGCTTTTCATTTTCCAATCAGCAGTTATGTCTGGCTACATTTTATAGCAGTCAAAAACATGACTAGCACGGATCTGCTTTAGGCTTCCATCTGGGGCGCTTAAGCAATTTAAATGGTGGACTAGTAAGTAACACTTTAAAAGTGTCAGACAAAGGAAATAATGGAAAATGCAAATGCAGAGCAGATCATAGCAGCTATAGAATGTGCACATGGACAAAGTCAAGTATAGTCATTAGAGAGACACATTAATGGAAATCCTACATGTAGAAGAACCATTTACACAGTGTGTTAGATTATGACATCAAACAGCATGTCGCACAACTCGTTATGCTTTATGTTCAATGCTTTGAGCGACTGTTTCTTTGAAATGAGAGAATAAATGGGGACACCAGCAGAGAGACAAGAGCATAAAACTTCCATCAAAAACAACAGAGTGATTGCAGAAATGCTCAGAAAATAAAGTGTGTTGTTGTGAAATCCAATCTTCAAGGGTGCTATGTTTTGAATGTCAAACACTCAACCTTGTGTATGTACAACCCAGTCTCATGGCGGTTTGTGAAATGGACACATGATTTAATCTATTGATTATTGTACACGGACACTTTAATCACGTTTTTGTTGATTTAGTCAATGCATATTTTTAAACTAGTGAAGCATCTTTTGTGTTCACAGCACGATTCTGTCTGCCATTCTGGCCGCTGCAGAGAAGCGGTGTGACTTTGCTATTATTGGTATTTTAAGCCTTATAACCGCTGTTTTAATTAACATTTATTCCCGGAATGTTATCATGGTTTACATTTATTTATTTTCTTGTTATTTCGATCTCATAACCAGGGAAGCTGGATTGTTTTGATGTTTATTGATAAACATTTTAAACTATAATGCAAAATTTCTTTAGATGTTATAATTAAAAGAAATATATAGAAAAAGCCATACAGGACTTTTCACCTGGGATTGTGTCCTGCATGTGACGCTTCCTTTCCCCGTTTTTTTTGTTTTAATAACAGCATCCATCCCGTTGTTGTGGCCGGTGTGTGGTGTTTCATTTCCCCGTAGTTGAGTCCACCACAGACCGCGGATCGTGTCCATGCGCAACATATTGAGACTGTCCCATGTGTGACATTTCATTCCCCCATTGTTGCGTACCCCAGAGCAGCCCACTATTTGTGAAATGGTCACGTTTGAAAATCATCACCTGTACCCCAATAATTAAATCAAAATAATATGCCCATTTCACGAACTGGCGTGAGACCAGGTTGTAGACGGACATGTTCATCCTGTTTTTCTTCCCGTGACAATTCAGTTCTGTTTTATTTATAGTATCAATTCATAACAAGAGTTATCTCCAAACACTTAACAGATCTAGAGGTAGGTCTAGACCACACTCTGTAATTGCAAAGACCTCAACAGTTCTAGTAGTTACCTCCAGAGCAAGCAACAGTGTAACAGTGGCAAGGAAAATCTCCTTTTAGGGGAAAACCTGGGACAGACCCAGGCTCTTGGTAGGCAGTGTCTGACAGGCGGGCGGGGTTGAAATAAATAGTGGCAGTAACAGTCACAATAAAAGATAATGGAAAAAATAATAGCTTGTAGTAGTTCATTGCCTAGCAGGGCACTGTGTGACATTACAAGGCACAGTAAGGCATAGCAGGGCACCACTGAGTGTAGCAAGATGTGTAGCAGGACCACGGCAACAGCTGCAATAATGACACTCAAGTTTTTTAAACTAATGTATTTAATTTGGAAGCATCTTTTGTGTTCAGAGCATAATTCTTTCTGCCAGTTGGGCTGCGGCAGAGAAGCTTTGTTGTTTGACCCATCCACCAACCCGACCAATCTCCCTGCAAGGATTTTTGGCTTTTCAATACTACTTGCAACCATACTTGTTCTGTGATCATGGAATAGACTTCCCATTATAATAGATTACTTCAAAATTTGCAAGCAATAAACGAAAAAAATGACATTAATGTGACCTGTACACAAAGCAACTTGAGATTGGGAACAGAGACTGGGTTGGTATGTATGGAGCCTTGAAACTGACTAAGAGTAGCAAAAGTCAGAAATATCCCAAAATATAACTGAATGAATCAACAAATAAATTAAAACATTTACGGCTTCATATTTGTCCAAAGACCTCCAATCAGTTGGCAAAAAACATTATTTTCAATAGCTCATTATATTTTTAAACTCCTCAGTATGAAACGTCAGATAAGGCTTCTGCATGTTGGTTTGCCCGCTAAGACACCTGAAGTGTTTCACTAATGCCCAGTCTACTTCGTTGTTTTGGTTTGGTTGCTGTCACTGCAGAAAACCCCGCTTCACACAGGCAAGATGTGTGAAATGGCAACAGGGTTTTCAGTGCTGTGGTGTTGATCGCAGGGTATTCTGCCATGACTTTAATCAAGAACACCGCAGAGTTGCCGTCTCAAACATACTTTTAAGGCCGCCGTCATTTGCAATCTCCAACAGCTGATCTGACATGCTAGATTCACCTGGTTTGTTGACAAATGGGTCGTGGATCCATTCCTTGCCAGTTTGTGGGTCTTTTGTGGTTGGGAAGTAGTGCTCCAACTCCTTTAAAAGCAAAGACAGGGGATCGTACACCAGCTGGGACAATGAAGGCTCAGGGTCAGTCTCACCCAAAATCCCCACTAAAGTTTGAAACATGTCCAATATGCCTTTGTTCTTGCGACGTCCCCAAAAATCCAATTTGGCTTTAAATACAGCTACTTTATCTGCCAACTTGAAGACAGTGGTCATTTTCCACTGAAGTGACAGATTGAGTTCATTAAGCACAGGTAAGCCTGTTTTGCGACCCATTCCTCGTCACTGAAATGTGCTGCCAGCGGTGACTTCTTTTCTGAGAGAAATCTTTGCAGCGGTTCTCGTAATTCAAACACTCTGGCCAGTGATTTCCCCCGGGATTAACATCTTATTTCTGTGTATAAGAGAAGGCGTCTGTGCTCGGCGTCTATCTCCTCACAAAGTTGCTCAAACAGGCGCGAGTTAAGGGCATGTGCTTTGACGTGGTTAATAGAAGTTCACGGCAAATTTCTTCACTGGAGGGCAAGTTCAATTCTTCACCAATAGTGAATGGCTTTTTAGCCTTAGCAATGCTGTTAGCCACCAAGTACAATGCTCTCAGTGCCTTCGCATTTACTAATGTGCTGTCCCTCACTTATTTCTTCTGTCCGTCGTGTTGCAGTTTTCTTCTTTCAAAATACTCCAAGGGGTTGTCTTTTAATCCAGGGTGCTTGGTCTCCAAGTGACAAAGACGTTTTGAAGGCTTCATTGTCTCATTAGTGAGCTGGTTGCCGAATATTATGCTGAGCGGGCTTGGTATGTGGGAATCACCTACCGGGATGAATCCATATTTCAAGTAGGACTACTGGTATTGTCTGTTAAAAGCTTTCTTTTTCTTAGAAGTGGGCTCTTCTTCTGTCTCTTCACTGGGCGTTTTCTCCTTCGCAAAAAAACTTTCCAAAGACATGTTTCTTATTCAATTTGCTCGCTTGTGGGTTCAATGTTGGCACGCAACACATAACCAAGAGAATTTGGTCATTTATCAAAACTGGTCATTTTTTACCAAAAAAAAAGATTGTTCAGACTCAGATAATACAGATAATACATAAAAATGGAAATATTTAATTATTTCTTGCGCTGCCCGGTACCAATTGATCCACGGAGTGGTACCGGTCCAAGGACCGGGGTTGGGGACCACTGGTTTGGAAGACTAATGATGTAAACGGGTTAATGCATAGACTGCATTAGGAAGGCCAAAACACCTTGATCGCCCCCTAGTGGCTGGCTGCAGTATAGTTCTCAAATCCTCACCCCCCCCACAGAACATGGGCCACATTAACTTACTGCATTTGCTAACTAACTCAGGCATTTTTGGGACCAATTTGCTGTGGACAAAATAGACATGATGATACACTGGTAAGAGCAAATTACTTTTAACCATTTAATTAGCTAATTTAAATGGCTCACGTCACGTTTTTCTTTATTTAAATCATTAAATTTACTGAACTCTTCATTGCACTCATACCTCTATATTGTTTCTGTTTAGCGTATGAATATATTGTGTATATATTAGTGTGTATATTTTGCTTTGGTTGTTTTGTATGTGTAAGCAAAATGTGAGCAAAGATGCTCCAAAAGAAAAAATTCCTCGTATGTGTCCTTGTACCTGGCAAAAAAAGCGGATTCTGATTCTGTTTCTGATTACTGTTTTGGATGAACTGTTAACTTTATTCAATATTGTTTGTTGGGTGCAAATGTTCCACCAAAACAAGTTGCTTCCCGAGAGTACCGTATCGGTCTGAATATAGTAGTGTAGAAAAAAGTCTGAAAAAGAGGGGTCGGCTTATAATCAGGGTGTAGACTTTTAACTTTACAGCTGATTAATCTACTTCTCCATTGTGCCTTGATACACTCAGCATGTTCCAAACACACACGTAATTTTTTTGAAACCCGGCTTCCTATCACTGCCAACGTGCTGAAACTGGGTCGCCAAGAAATCTGGTTTTGCATTGGCACTCAAAATGTTTATTAAATACATTATTATTTGTGGGTGCAATGCTTAAATTTCCGAAGGCCAACTTCATCTCAGGTAAATGCATTAACTTTGGCCTCCACAATCATGGTATTGGCTTAGGTAACTTTTCCCACTAACTGTCATTGACAAGCATTACTACAAAGAGTTTAAGGTTAATTGATGTCTTCATGATAATGACATGATAATTGGCATGCTGCATGCTGTGCACTGAAGGGTGTTTGTAACTAATTAATATCTTCGTATGGATTCAATCAAAGATATTTTAGTGTGTGTGTGTGTGTGCATGCTTATGTTCTGCCCTGTGTGTTTGATAGATATATTAATTTATGACTTTCTATGGGAACTCTTGAAGGCTTGATTGCTTTAGAGTAGTGGTGACAATGTAGAGAGCATACACACACACACACACACACACAAGTATAGTGTCTAAGAGCATTATCAACCATCTGTCATTTTAAATTAAAATTGCTAAGTGGTTCATTAAAGTAAAAACTTCCAATTTATATTCCAATATTTTTAATAATTAATCAATATTTCCATTATTAAGATGCTGCTAAACATAATGTCAAACACTAATAAGATGCCTAATGAGATATTAATGATAGCAACTGACTGTTGAACCATTAGTGCATTACTTTCCAATTAATGTGACTTTTCATGACCCTGTCAAGGAAAGTGTTGTTTTTTTAAAGCAGATGCATTCTCATATGTTTATGAAAATCAATTAACAATGGTTTGCAGTCTTGTGAGTGGTCGCATTCTTTTGTCTGAGCCTGGCCTGCATCCAACTGTTAAATCTAATTTTCTTCTCATGCTAATGTAGCTCAGCGTAAATCCTTCAGGAAGACATGACTTTTAATTGGTGCACACCTAAATTAATTCAGCAGTTATCCTAGTAAATGTACTTTTAGCTGTGCATAACTTTTGCATAAATGCAACTAGTCTCTCCTGATTTAAATATAGCTCAGCGTGAATTCTTTCAGGAAGACCTAATTTAATCAATGCTCTCATCCTAAATGGAATCAGATGGTAGAGGCGTTTCACCTTCCTGCTTCAGAATTTAACACAAATTGCAAGGGCCAATCACAGTCACACTACTTTAAAACAATCTGTTTCCCCCTGTGCTATTCAACTGTTGGTGCTGGCAAAGAGTGCAACCCTTCACCCCCCCTTCCACCTCCAGTCATCTATTCCAGCTGACCGGTCCGGTCCTTTGGTCTGGTCTTCGGGCTCCTTCGTCGCCACCACTTGTGTCTAGATTCCATCGGGGGGTCTGATGGTGCTCTACCCCTATTTAGCCATATCAAATATTTATATAGCGATGGAGTCTAATTGCCAAAGACTTGAAATGTTCAATGTGTTAAAATCTCCTGCCTGCTTTGTTTCCAAGTATGGTCAGATAACCAGGGGAGACTTGTTACCTCTAGGGCCCACATTATAAAATCAATAACATTGAGATAAAATCTTGTTTCTGGTGAGCAAATTAATGAACTTGGCTTTGAGTCTGGGGTTTATTTCAGACACCGCACACTGTGTACAAAACTTAAACTTATTCCACCAACTCAGCTCGGGTCGCATCTACCCTTCCGCTTTCTCTATCTCTCTTCTGCCCACTTTCCACACACACACAAACGCACAGACAAAGCAAGAGCATTCTAACAATTACACATTTACTTTAAACTTTTAAAGGAGCCACAGCACCATTTTACAACAAATGCCTTATCAAGCTGATGTGACCGAGCCAAACTTGAACATCATTTCTAAATATCTGTCCGAACCCGGCCCGTCAGGTCCCGTCGGGCTGTTGTAGGGTATCACCACGCTAATTTGTAACCATTGAGTTTCTCTGTCTCGATGATGCCTACTTATCTGGTTCCTGGCGAGCATAGATCCTCACTGCATTTCGAGGTCCTTGTGCACACTGCTCTCTACAGTTACCTGTATGACAAACAAACAGAATAAAATTAAGAAACAGTCTCATTTATTGTCATTTAAATCAATATTAAAACGTTATGGTCACATGTTTAACTAAAGATAGCCAATCATTTTTGCTTTGACTTTTATTTTGCATTGATTTACAGCTTGTTAGTGCAAGGATCACCTGATGCATGTATAAGGTTACATTAGCATGTGGGTTTTTACTCTGCCATCTTAAGTCCAGATATTCAGACATTGCGGCCACAAGGGGAATGGTCAATTTGACTAAAAATAGACTGTTTCAAGTTTAAAGTTAGCTAATTGTTTGAGCTTAACGTTAGTGCTCATTAGGAAATGCATCATGGCATCCTCAAAATTGGTAAAGTTAATGTTAGACAAACATATGATAGAGGAAACTGAGAGCTATTTTAGCATGAGATAGAGAAAAATAGAAAATCAATTTTGAGTACAATCTAACCTTCACCAATATAAATGCTCACTTACATATGTTTTAAGAATTAATGTCCTCCATAAGCTCTGCGGAAAAATGCAGACAGCAGCAGGTCAATCAAGTAAAGCCGCGCGTGGGTCTTGCCCAGA
>NC_048416.1:5281762-5286746 GCF_013103735.1 Etheostoma cragini
TGAAGTAAGTTTATTGTAAAATACAACAAAATCTACTTTATGGTAGAAGTTGTAAGTTCCTATAATATTCACACTCAATTTTTCTGTAACTTAAACTGAAAGCAAACTGAAAGGAAATACATTTTTTTCAAAGAAATGTACAGTACATTTAAGAATAAAGTCGTATTGGACAGTTCCATTTTGGGACTTTTTGCCTGTAACATTGGTCAGAAGTTCCGGTTAATGTTGCGCAATAACATTACTCAATCAGACCAATGTTTTAGAAACTGGAAAGTGAGGGACATCCAGTGGAACTTAGAACTAGCGCCCAAATCAACCGCCGTCTACATGTTTGCCTATCCAGTTGCCCAGACTGAAGAATCCCAGTGCCTTTTGAACTCTCCTGGTGTTGATTGAAGGACGTTGATTGGCAGGATCTACAGCATCCGCGCCAATCCACACCTTGACCTGGAACAGGGAAGTGGGCGGAGCCGTCACACCAGCCAATCCTCTTCGGGCAACCACACAGACGGATTTACATATCTAAAAGACAAGAGCTTAACCCTCCCAAAAGGCAGGAGCCGTAACACCCTCCCCCTTAAAATGCAATCTATAAAAAGTTATTTTAGAACACAGAAAACATTAATCTTTAGAACGACATCACAATCTGGATAAGGCATCAGCTATCACATTATCCGAACCTTTCTTGTGAATTATCCTGAGGTTGTAGTCTTGCACCAGCAGAGCCCATCGCATGAGTCGTTGGTTGTGGTTTTACATGCGCGTCAAGAAAACAATAGGGTTATGGTCGGTGTACACAACAACCGGCAATACAGTAGACCCAACATAAACCTCGAAATGCTGAAGTGATAACAAGAGAGCAAGAGTTTCCTTCTCGACGATGGAGTAATTAGCTTGGTGTCTGTTGAATTTACACGAGTAGTATGCGACAGGGTGATCAATCCCATCCATCCCTTAATTTAATAAAACAGATCCCGCACCCACTGCGCTGGCGTCCACCTCCAGTTTAAAAGGTGTGGAAAAGTTTGGTGCCGCAAGCACAGGCGCAAAGCTTTAATGCTGTCAAAAGCAACCTGACATTCTTGACTCCACTTAAAATCAACTTTCGGACTGGTCAAACCGGTTAAAGGATGAGCAACAGTGGAGAAATTTCGGCAATAACTCCGGTAATAACCAGCCATCCCCAAAAATTGTCTCAACGCTTTACGCGTTGTGGGAATGGGACAATCTCTGATAGCAAAAATCTTAGCGGCAACGGGTCTCACCTGGCCCTGTCTTTGTTGGCCCCTACTTGTTGTCCAAGGTAGGTGACAGTAGCTTTGCCAAATTCACATTTAGCTAAGTTTAGTGTCAGCGTGGCACGAGCTAAGCGTTCGAAGACTTGTTCTAATATGCTTATGTGTTTTTCCCAAGTCTCAGCATAAATTAACAGATCATCCAAATAAGCGTTACAGTTGGGTAATCCTGCTAACACGGTGTCTACTAACCTTTGAAAGGTTGCGGGTGCGTTGCACATACCGAAAGCCATAACTTTGTATTGGCAGAAGGTATCAGGCGTAACAAATGCAGAAATCTCGGCGGCACGGTCCGTTAACGGTACCTGCCAGTATCCTTTCAATAAATCCAATTTACTGACAAATTTAGCGGTGCCTAGATTGTCAATACAATCCTCCATTCGCGGGAGAGGATACGAGTCCTTAACGGTGACGGCGTTAATTTTCCTAAAATCTATGATGAACCTAGGAGTTCCATCAGGCTTAACTTCCACTAAACATGGTGAACTCCACGAACTAGTGCTTCCAGTGGCCAAGTCATTTTCAAGAAGATACTCTACCGCTTGTTTCATCATTTCTCGTTTAGTCGGATTAACGCGATAAGCGTGCAGCTTAATCGGACGCGCATCCTGCACATCTATATCATGTTTAAGCACATTAGTGCAGGAAGGAACATCACCAAATAAACTCTGATATCTGTTAATTAAATTCTCAATATCGTGTTGTTGTGCGGCAGTTAAATGTGTTAACTGTGTCGATAATTTATCAAGAGCCGCCGAATTAGAAAGACGCGCGGCCAGGATTTGTGGGATACGTAAATCATTTTCAGGCGGAGTATCAGTCACAATAAGAGCAGCAACTTTAGGAGCTGTCTTAACGGCAGGCAAAGCTGGATCAACCGTATGATATCGTTTGAGCATATTTATATGACAAACTCTGTGTTTGCGTCTACGATCAGGAGTACAAAGCACGTAGTTAACATCACTACTTCGTTCTTTAACTACATAAGGTCCTGCAAATTTAGCAGAAAGGCCTGAAGCCTGAGTGGGCAACAGTGCCAAAACTTGTTCTCCTGGTGCAAACTGTCGGCGCACAGCTGAGCGATCGTAGTTTCGTTTCATAACTGTTTGCGATCTCCTAAGGTCTTTAGCTAGATCATTTGCACGCTGCAAACGTTCTCGAAACTTGCGGAAATACTCTAGTATTCTTCGATTAGGGGACGTTTCACGGATTAATATCTGATCATGCAGAGTTTTCAGTGGTCCACGAAGCGTGTGACCAAAAACAAGTTCAGCGGGGCTAAAACCCCTAGATTCTTTTACTGCGTCTCTCGCGGCAAACAATATAAAAGGAATTCCCTCATCCCATTGTATATTTGCTTGCCTTCATGTGCCACAGATAAAACATGTTGTCGGCAAGAGCTTGGCACTACTATCTGGTATACCGAGTCACTATCTGAATCATTCTGCAAGAACGAACACCATTTACGCACTAATACATCACCATCGAGAAGATATGCAACTTTCTCATCATTTGCTCTGTTGTTACTCACCACTTTGGCTTAACAGTCCGTCAGAGTGGGATCCATTCGTTGTAATTCACTGAAACGAGCCCTGGTGACTGGGAAAGTCTCAGCTCCAGACAAATATGGCGTAACCGGGTCAGCTGTCTGCAGTTGCCCATCGGCCACAGTCGACGTCCCGGTGTCAGGATTCTCTATCTCAATCTCTCCCTTCATCTCAGAAAATATAGGGGGAAAGATTGAGTCAGACAGATTAAACATTTCATTGTCCTTTTCAACAATATGACCGCGCTCCTTCTCAAGCTCTCGTGCACGCGCACGTGTGACAGCGCAAGCTAAAAACGCATTATCTGAAATCTCATTATACGGTGTCTCAAAACTCGAAGGTTTGTCTAAAACTTCTAGAGTAGGCGTAACCTTACCTCCAGCAATGTTGTTTCCCATTAAAATAGCTATACCTTCGAGCGGCAGTTCGTCGCACACTGCCATGGGAAAACGATCTGTGACGAGAGGAGACCGGATGTAAACAGTGTGTACTGGTCGCGGAGCATAACCCATTTCGACTCCTCGGAGAATTGCACTAAAACCACAAGCAGACTGGTTAGAGAAAGGCAAAGCTTGTGCAAGCACTACTGATTGAGAACAAGCAGTATCTCTTAAGACAGTCACAGTACATTCATCCTTTGTTTCACCCGTTAACGACACGCTTGCATCGAACACAATGGACGAAGCTAGTGGGCGTGTGTTCACACAATCGACTTCTGCTTTAATCAATCCCACACCTTTAGGTGGAGTAGATCGTGTAGACAGATCTCTCTTCCTCAACATCTGGCAATTTGCAATTACATGCCCTACTTTGTGGCAGTAAAAACATTCTTGTTCCTCTTTCTTTGGTGAAGAACAAAATGGGATATGGTTCCGTGGAGGGGTCGCTTCACAACGTGGCTGCTCCACTGAAACAAAAGCAGATTTGTGCGTTAACACATACTCATCAGCTAAGCTAGCCGCTGCCGAAATAGTATTCACTTTCTGTTCATTCAAGTACACTACAATGCGGTCAGGTAAACATCTTTTAAAGTCCTCTAAAAGAATTAACTCTCGTAAAGCACTGTAATCTGTGACCTTACAAGTTTGACACCACTTATCAAACATTGCTGCTTTTTTCGGACGAACTCAAGGTGCGTTTGTACAGAACTTTTTCTGTGATTCCGAAATTTTTGTCTGTATGCCTCAGGCACAAGCTCATAAGTCTGTAAAATCGCTGATTTCACAGTCTCATAGTCTAAACTTTCTTCTACTGGTAACGATGCGATGGCAGCTTGAGCCTTACCATGAACCTTGCATTGAAGCAGGAGAGTCCATACTTCAGGTGGCCAGTGTAACGCCGTAGCGATTCTCTCGAATACACTAAAATAAGAATCAGCCTCGCTCTCTCGGAAAGTAGGAACAAAAGAAACATTTCTACCAATATCAAAAACGGATTTAGGTATTTGTGTAGCAAGAGTGGAGGGGGATGCCATACCTGAACTTTGGGAAGCAATCGGTCCGGCGTTGGAGACTTCCAGCTCTAACCGGCGCAGCTTCACTGCCGTTTCTGCCTCAATCTCCATGCGCTTAATCTCCATCTGGAGCTGCCGCTGGTGCTCTCTCTCCTGAGCTTCCAGCTGCAACCGGGCAAGGCGGACTTTCAGTCGTGCCTCGACCATGGAGCCAGCACTACTCTGCGGGGACGGGTTGTACCTGGGCAGTGTAAATAGGGGCTTCTCCTGCTCACCTGCCCTGGCACCCTCCCCAGCAATTGCGGGAGTTACAGCGTCTTTAGGATGACTGATCAATGGCACAGCATTTTCGGGTTGTTCAGGTACCACCAGCACTCCCCTCTCCATCAAGCTACCAATTACCCTTTCTTTAAGTTCCTTTTTCAACAAATTTTTGGATATCTCCAGACTGAAATGTGACACGAGAGCAAGTAGGTCATCCTTCCTACAATTATCAATTTGGGCCGAAGTTGGCTGTTCCAAAAAGATTTCCAAACAGAATTTCTCTTTGTCTGCCATAGTGGGACTCAATTTGCCAACTGCAAGTCCTAACCATTCAATTAACGCATTTAGCACTCCCCACTGTTCCCTCAAGTGACACACGCCGTTTTGTCTCAGTTTTCCACAGTCCCCCAATGTTTATTTTTTTT
>NC_048416.1:5286846-5288904 GCF_013103735.1 Etheostoma cragini
CATGATGGCTGGTGGAGCACTTACTTGCCTGAGTTTCCGCAGGAAGTACAGGCGGCGCTGAGCTTTCTTCGCCAGTTGTAGATTCGCCAAATTTGTGCTTGTATGCGTACTAAGTGTAATTATGATCTATTGGATTAACAAATGTATGTATTCGGTCAGTATTCTGTTAGCCTGGTCATACCAAGCTCTCGTACATTTCATTTGTACAAAGTCTGACCCCTCCCCATTGACAAGTGTTAACTTCCTTGAAGGCGTTGACGTTTAAAACTATTGGATCTGCCCAGAGCCACTCTGGATCTGCCATAACCAATCGTTATAGTTTTGGTCATGACGTCAGCTTAGCATCGCTAGAATTTGCCTTAGCTAACTCTTTCACCTCTAACGGAGTGCGCTGGAAAATCAGACTTTTCCCAAACTTCGTATGGAGGGGGGCTACAACATCATGGCCAACAAAACTCAGCGAATATTGTTTTTGGTTGGGCTATAACTTCTAGATATTCGTCAGCGTTGCCATAATGGACCGAATGGCTTTGCTCGCTTCTTTCTCCGCCGCCATTACGGAACTACAACTCCAACTAGCGAACAACCTCAAGAATAGAGAAATCTCAAGAATATATATCGCACATCCAGACGGTGTACTGAAGGAAACTGAAAACAGAGCGGAAGTACATTGGAAGGTGGAGGGTTAGCTTGCTTGTGAAACAAAAATTACTCAAATGAATTCATTTTAATCATGCCAGCATAATGCCAGAAAAAGAAATATGCTGAAAAGGAAAGAGTGCCAGGAAACAGCAAAGAGTAACAAATTGCATGGTTAAAACCAGGTACCAACACACAAGGAAGAACACATAGGCTAACTCAGATTTTAAAAGTGTTACACTGGAGTAAAGGAGTTTGAGCATAAGTTAGCCCGTTTTGTCATATTTAAGTTGGACAACAAAGGGGTTCATGTCAGGAAATAGCAGAAAACATTTTTTTATGAATGTAAAGAACAAGTATGTATGCCTTATCTACGGGACCAGTGTGACAGTTGGCAAAAGAAGCAACATGGCCATGATCCTATCAAAGCGATCTTCACATGCACAAAAAGACAAATAAGGAAAGAAATAGAAGAGGCCAATACATATTCAGTTCGTATAGATGAAACAACTGATGTATCTACCAATATGAGTGGTCAATACAGAGGAATGAAGTCAAGAATACAACAAAACAATGACAAGGCTATGTAGGTACACTGCTAAGACCAACGCTTAAATTTGGTCCTACTTGAAGCTGCAAAGTTAAGCCTCCACTTACCTTTTTCAACCTGGTACAGAAACTCTAGCTCTAAGAAAAGACACACTGCATTTGTAAAATGCCAATAGGCCCTGCACCCTGGAGAGCTTGTATTTAAATTGCAGAAGCTCTCTCACTCACGTTGGGCATGCAGATAAAAAGCCCCACAGGCCCTCCTTAAAGTTCTGAGTACTGTGGTCAATGTCCTCACTGACATTACACAGGAGGAGCCTCCAGATACTGCTGCTGGAGATACCAGAATGCACCCTAAAAACATAGAGTTTCAGTTTTTGCTTTGTCTTGCTATTGTCACTCCATTCAGTGAAAGGTCAATGTACTTGCCTCTGATGCTCAACAGAACTGCAATATTGATCTAGCCACAGCATATTCTGTTGTTGATGGAGTACGGGACACCTTGTTCAACTTCTGGCCAGAAGAACAGTTTGAAAAACTGCAAGAGTGCCACTCAAAAGGCAGAAGCAAAACTGTGGGATCAGCATTCCCACAGTTGCTGGAGGGTGCCTGCAAAGTGTAGCCAAAGTACTAATGCAGCCACTCCTTCCAGTCAGCAGAATACTACTATAGAAGGAAGGTGTATTATGCATACGTAGATGTTCTTTCTCATTAACATAGAAAATTTAGAGGAGAGGGCGAGACACGGTCCAGTAAAATACTGAGTGCACTCCACATTTTGACAAAGGCCAATGTTACGGCTCCTGCCTTTTGGGAGGGTTAAGCTCTTGTCTTTTAGATATGTAAATCCGTCTGTGTGGTTGCCCGGAG
>NC_048416.1:5289004-5293195 GCF_013103735.1 Etheostoma cragini
TAAATGTCTTGTCACCGTGGGATAGAGGGAAACGCAATTTCGATTTCTTTGTATGTTTTGACATGTGAAGAAATTGACTATAAAGCAGACTTTGACTTTGACTTTGACTTTGATTTGCATGCACGCAAACATATACACACACACACACACACACACACACACACACAAACTTATGATGACAAGGGCTTTGTTTCACATTGGAGGGAGGGCTGTCTATCATGTTAAGATCTATCAGCATATAACAAACTAATATAGATAGATAGTTATTAGATGAGAAGCCTGCTATAGAAATGAGGAAGGGTGGTGAGGCAGTAGATGTTACACAAGCCTTTGGTGTGAGAGATCTGTGTTCAATTCCACATTTTTTAAATGTGTTTGTCAATTTTGCTTCCGTATATTTTTATTCTTATCAAATGAAAACTTGTTTACTGTATTTCACAAAATTTCCATGGAACTTTAGCCTGTATACTACAGTACGTATGGTATTTTCTACATACTTATTGCTGTCAGATGAAATGCATTTATAGAATTTAAGTGCAACATCACAATGCATGGTCACTTAAAGGAAGATTACTTCTTGTAACTGCTGGAAAGTTGTCCCTTGAAACTGCTTGCCAGCTGCAAAACAGAAGTAAAGGGAAAATGTTCAGGATAGTAACACCACTATTATAAAATCTGTCCTTTTTCACAATTAAAGGCCTTTTAGAACATTGATTAGCATTCTAATAACATGCTCAGTAGTGGCAGTCCAACTCGAAAGTCCCATTAACAGACTTTTATAAACAGCCACTACAATTATGAAGCTTTACATATTTAATATTTGTCTGTCAATGTTTTTGTTTTTTAAAATTTCCAACACAAGTGGAATCTTTCTCTCTCTCACAGTTAACTGAAATTAGTGTGTGTTTGTGTGTGTACAGCATATGTTACACAGCGGAGAAGCAAACAGGGATTCTAATACAAGGCTTCAAAATCCCTTCAACAATTGTCTCCTACCATTGCTACCATATGGATCTACAACCCTGAAGGCTTGTGACATCTCTGTGTGAATTTGTGTGTGTGTGTTTGTGTGTGTGAGAGAGAGAGAGAGAGAGTGCTGTTTAAGTGAGCTCAAAACAGTCTGCATGGTGTGCACGGTGGACTGCACGAATGTCAGGTTTTACACTTGGCAAGGCTTTGGGTTGACACCAGCTTGTAGACATCTGCATACACACGCTCCTTGACATGACCTTATTATCATGCTGGGTGATAGTGATCTTCACCAGCAGCTAAACATCTGCTAGACCTGATGGTAGGAGCCACACACACAAACACTCACACACAAACACACACACACTGAGGCAAAGACAAAGAAAGAGCATTCTAACAATTACACATTTACTTTACATTTACATTTATTTATATATAGGATAGGATATTCCTTTAATTTTTTATTTAGTTCTTCTGGATTAAAGAAAAAGGTTTAAATGATTGTAATTCAGCGTGCTTTGTTGAACAGATTTGCGCTTTCTAGTGGCCTTGGAAAATAAGGAAAATGCTTTATTTGGCCATCACTACTATCTTCACGTTCACATTTTACAAACAGTTTTGTTTTATGTTTTTGACGTGGGACGGTGATAACTTGTGGCTATCAGGATCAGGAAATTAACTTGCTGTCTCATGCCGGCTCTGCTAACCTGGGCTAGCTAGCCAGCTGGACATTCAAAATGTTCAAATGTAAAAATCATAGTAAACAGAGGAAAAGGTGAGGATGGCTATCTGTTATAACCTATGGCTATGATCTCGACTATGTGGGTAAAAAACTCTCTACATCAAAGTGGGGGAATTGAACACCAACTTGCAACTTCTCTGCTGCTATCCAGTGTGCAGGTGTCGAATTTGACATTTGGGAGTAAAGGTTGAATAGAAACTGTATTGGCTGAAATATATACCACCAGACACTGAATTTGATTTATTTATATTTGAATTTCTAAAGTTGAGTCATTCCATTGAAAAACTGAATTGGATTAGTATGAATCAGATTAATTTGAAATTTAATGTATTTGATGGGAAATGAAGTCCAATAAAATGTAATCTTCACTGAAAATTCAACTGTATATATCTTCACATTCAGTTCTCATAATTCAAATTCAGTTCTCAAAATTCTATTTTAAGTTACTGAGACGAACATCTGTGAGAGCAATGGAGCGAAGATCAATAGAGTTCAGTGGGGCAGATACACAGGACTCCTTCGGCCAATCAGCACCTACGTTTTGTAAAACATACCCATCATACAGTTTAGGTACTGACTAGATGTCGCCTCAGCTACTGCTGTTCATTGGCCTGCAATACAATGTGATGGTAGAGCCAGTCCCCTGAGTTTAAATAAGATGTTTCCACATTAAAACACAAAATAGCAAATTATTATTGGAGTCTATTTTAATCAACTCTAATATCTGATTGTTTGTCTCCATCCTTAGAGCGTTTATATAAATATTAAAGTGAGTTTTGTTTGTGATTTAAAAGTATTGATTTATCATCATTCAATTCAATTTTATTTATAGTATTAATTCATATTAAGAGTTATCTCGAGACACTTTACAGATAGAGTAGGTCTAGACCACACGCTAAATTACAAGGACCCAACAGTTCTAGAAGTTCCCTGCAGAGAGAGAAACAGTGCGACAGTGGCAAGGAAAAAGTTCCTTTAAGGAAGAAAGCAGGGTGTATCAGGGCATTGGAAGACGTGTAGCAGGACCCCGGTGGCATCTTCAACCATGATCCTGGATGATAGCGGGCGGAGCTTGATTGCTAAAGGCTCTGGCTCCCATTCTACTTTTAGAGACTCTAGGAACCACAAGTAACTCTGAATTCTGGGAGTAAAGTACTCTAGCGGGACTTTTAGGCACTAAGAGTTCTTCAAGATAGTGGTTTTTACTCGTCTTGCAAAGAGATTGTTTGCTTCACATATATCCTAAGGATATTTCTCTTTTTAAAATGCAACCAAGAGCAAGTTTTATCACTTACTCACAAGAGGCATTGCTGGCTCTGTGGAGAAGCCAAGCTAGTGGACCGTCCTCTACATGCTACACCAAGTCCACTCTCATCTGGAGAAAGGGGAGTGGCACAGTGAGGATCCACTTGTTGGACTTGGCTTAATTACCATCCGCCCCCCTATACTTCAGTACAAACTGAACAGGATGGGAGTGGACCCCTATCTGCTAGACTTGATCAAGGGTTACCTCATTGAAAGGCCACAGTACATCAGGCTGAAGGACATCATATCTGACACTGTGTTATCGGAGTCTGGTGGCTACAAGTTGACACCTCTAAGACAAAGGAGCTGGTCGTTGACTTTGGGAGGTCCAGACCAAGCCCGCGACGAGTCCTGTTAGAGGGAGTGGAGGTGGAGGCAGTACAATCATACAAATTCCTCGAGCTGTGCCTGGGTAATAAACTGGACAACACCCCCCAGCTACCTGTACAGGAAGACACAAAGCAAGTTGTACTTTCTAAAGATATTACGGTCTTTTAACATCTGCAGCAAATTGCTGTGGATGTTTCACAAGTCTGTGGTCACCAGTGTCTTCTTCTACAATGTGGTGTGGGGGGGCAGCATATCCAAGTAGGACACTTCCAGGCTGGATGAACTGGCCGGCTCTGTGGTTGGCATAAGGCTGGACTAACTGGTGATGGTGGCAGAGAGGAGGGCAATGGACAAACTGCTGGACATTATTGACAATGGCAGCCCCCCCACACACTGTCATCTGCAACCAGAGGAGCCTTTTCAGTTGAAGGCTGCTCCTTGCCACGTGTAAGACCAACAGACACAAGAACTCCATTGTTCCTTTTGCCATCATACTCTACAACTCCTCACTTGGGGGTTGGAGGAAATAGGGTAAAGAGGACAGAACAGGAAGGAATGAGTGGTCGCCACTCTTTCAATGTGCAATTATTTAATTAATAATCTACATACATACCAGGACACAAACTGCTGGAAACTGTTTTATTTATTTTTGTTTTATTTAGGCTAAAGATCTTTTCATAGCTTGTTATTTTTAAACTGTTTTTTTTCCATACTGTATTTTTTATACCTCCTAATCTCTATTCAAATGCCTTGAAATCTGCTGGAAATAAAATTTCCTTGCGGGAGTCACCCCAAAAGGATCCATAAAGAGAAGTCTAAGTCTGGTGCTTGACCATTTAGAGCTT
>NC_048416.1:5293295-5296367 GCF_013103735.1 Etheostoma cragini
GTCTATCTGTATAGTGTCTTGAGATAACTCTTGTTATGAATTGATACTATAAATAAAATTGAATTGAATTGAATTATTGTCTCGCTGATATCCATGTCTGCCACATCTTCCAGCAGCATGGTCACTGTCTCCCGGGAGCCACCTAACAGAACATGCAGAATTGCTGGGCTGACACCTGTCAGTGAAGTACCCCAATGAAAAAAGGAGTGACCGATCATCCTCCCTGCCATTGTGAACAAGTCACTCTGCACAAGCATTTGGGAGGTGGAAGGGATGAGGTGATCAGCTTGGCCCTCCAAAAGCATAGTGCTTGTTCTATTTCCTAAATGAAGAGCAATGGAGCATCTCCCTTAATTATACAGGTTATCTTATAGAAATGTAGTCTTTAGTAAAGTTCATTGTCTGTAAAGTTATTTGAAACATGCTTATGATAAAGGGCTACATAATTAAATTAATAAAATGACCAAAAACTTGCCTAAATCCATCAAGAATCAATTCTGCAACTTGTGCACTAGGCTGAAGAAATGTTGCTTCACACCGTACCATTACTATTGTTACTTGTCAATTGAAGGAACTAGATATTAATTTAGGTGCCATATTTGTAAATTATAGTTACCTTCCAATCTGCAATGCAGTGGTCTGACCAAGTCTACTTTAAGTGACTGATTTAAGTGATCTACTTTTTTACTGATTAGTCGGTATAGTATTGTTAACCTCTTTGGAACTTCAACCCTCTTACAGACTGAGAAATATTTTTTATAATTGCATTTGTACAAGGATATAATATTTCAGTGAAAGTATCATTAACATTCAGTTGCTTGAAAAAAGTAAAAGCAATGTTAAGACACATGAAAACCTATAACCAGATATAGCATGTACTTGCCTTGATGGTGTGGCTTGTGATGTGCCGGATGTTAAATTCCCGTAACTGGGTGGGCTGGCAAGGCTGATTTCAGTGGCACCGCTTGTGGAAACCTTTGGTACTGAAGTGCTGTTTTCAGATGCGAATCAGAGGAAAACTAAACGATAAAAACACACCTTTTGATGTTATAGACAAAAAACATTTGTAAATGCATAATAGAGATCTAAAACAATTAATTTCAAAGCTAAAAAAACAATTAATTGCAATATTTTATGAATGCAAAGCTCACCTATATTCTGCAGTTAATAGAAAAAAAAGCAAATTACAAAGGAAGTGGTTGATTTCAGTCTGTGATGCAATATATCAAGGCCAAGATTTTAGTACGACCATATTAATGACTTGAGCTGTGTTGCAGATCCTTTAGTGATAGTTTTAATTGGTGTTGGTGACATGGTGACATTACCTTTCCCCACATGAATTTCCATGAAGTGGCCATCTTCTTAGCAGCAAACTGCTCTCCCTATATTGGGCAAGAATCCTGGGAAGTCAACAGTGAGGTTTAGGATAACACACGAGTAAACTGGTTCATATGACACAATTAGATACATGAATATTACAGCCAAAACATGGGGCAGGGACGCAATGCTTTTTTAACCTGCTACACAGACTCCATGTATGTACTGTGTAGTTGCTGCCAGTTTCACTGCATATATATTATTGTTATGCAGTTGGTAGATGTGAAAGCAAAGGTTATTAACCGTTACTGAATTGTTAACTGGATCATTTTAACTAAAGGATTATAGATGGACGTGCAGAGGGATGCCCATGCGGATGTGTGGCTAGCGTGATCTGTGCAGCAGTTTAGTTATAATTAGTCACATTAACACCAGGTGTATTTCAGACATTGGGCCCTTCTGTTTATGGACGGACCCACCGACACTGACATCCCCTTTCCACTTCTAATATCTAAAAAGTAATAACATCGGGGCTAGTACCCGTTAGATTAATTAGAATGACTGATTGGAACACATCAGATTAACATTACCTACAATTTATATTAAGAATAGTATTGCACTCAAGCAATGAGACTTCAGTATTGACTTGAGCGTTTGTCCATCCATCCATCCATCTTCGACCGCTTATCCGGTATCGGGTCGCGGGGGCAGCAGCTCCAGCAGGGGATCCCAAACTTCCCTTTCCCGAGCCACATCAACCAGCTCCGACTGGGGGATCCCGAGGCGTTCCCAGGCCAGGTTGGAGATATAATCTCGCCACCTAGTCCTGGGTCTTCCCCGAGGCCTCCTCCCAGCTGGACGTGCCTGGAACACCTCCCTAGGGAGGCGCCCCCTACCCGAAGAAAGCACTCCATCGGTTTCCTGCTGAGCTTTTGTGACTTTGTTAATTTATTTCTTAATAATTGCTTACCACACAAACACCATCTGGTTCCTGGTCTTTCTTCTGTTCTGGCACAACTTCAAAATTCTCCACAAGGAATGGGAAAAAGTGTTAGGACGAGGGGTGAGGTGAGGACCCAAATGCAATAGGCAGCAGGCAGGAGGGAGCTTCAGCAAAGCATTTATTGAAAATACAACAAAGGAGAAAAAGGCAAAAATCCAAAAGTTCCAAAAACCCAAAACCGGCACTGGGGAGGACGATAACCAAGGGGAAAACTCCACAAGGAACACTCACAAGGGATGACCAGGAAAGACTCACAGGAAAGGCAGGAGCACAGGCAATAAAACGCAGACTGGGGAAACTCACAGGCAGGAGGACTCGACGTGGACAGCAACAGCACAAAATGATCAAGCACTAAACAAAAGGAACACAGAGGTTAATACACAAGGTAACGGGAAACAGGTGGGACGTCAGACAAAGAACAAAGAACAAAGAGAAACACAGGACAATACAGCCAGACAGACACAGGGAACCAAAGGGACAGAGGGGAAAAGACACAGAGAGCAGGACCAACAGGGAGAGAGATGCACAACCAAACAGACAGAAGAAAGGGAGAGACAGAAAGACAACGGACAGAAAAAGAGAGAGACAGAGAGAGACACAGAGTGCAAGACCGACAGACACAGAAAGCAAGAGCGGTATGGCGATGGAGACGAGTAATTGGGATGGCGCGAGGACAAGAGAGGAATAGGAGGAAAGGGACAGAGAAAACGAGCGGAGAATCAAGCAGGGACAGGGACAGCGCGGCGCAGAGA
>NC_048416.1:5296467-5297778 GCF_013103735.1 Etheostoma cragini
CCCAGCATTTCTGACCCCCGGCTGGCGCTCGGTGGCCCTGACCCCGGGCCGACGGCCAACCTTTGTGGCCCTCGGTCGGCGGTCAGCGCCCCCGACCCCCAGCAGGTGTCTGGGCCTCTGCCCTTTCTAGGCAGAGGCTCCCGGGGTCCCCCTGGCCCCGGTTCCGGGGGTCCCCTGGGACTCAGTCCCCTGGCTTCCTCCGGTCCTGGCAGTATTCCCAGGCCCTTAGGAACCCCATTTCCTCATGTCCTAGCCCCCCTTAGTCCTAGTCTCCCTAGTCTGGTGTCCGTCCCTTTCTCTGTGTTTGTTCCCGTCACTGTGTCTGTTTCTGTCCCTGTCTCTGTCCCTGTTTGTGTCCCAGTGCTTGTCCCCATGCCTTCATCTGTCCCCGTGCTTGTCTCAGTCCCTGTGTTTGTCTCTTTCCCAGTCTTTGTCCCGGTCACTGTCTCTGTCCCTTTCACCGTTCCTGTCCCCGTCTTCCTTCCTGTACCTGCGTCCACCCCATCCAAATTTGTTCCTACACCTGATCCATCCGTAGTCTCACCGTCTTCGTCCGTCCCATCAAAAACTGCCCCTGAACCCGACCCCTCTGTCTTCGTGCTGTCCGCGTCATGTCCTGCCCGGTCTACGCCTGTCCCGTCTCCCCGTGGGTCTTCGGTGGGCCCCTTAACGGGTGCTTCTATGAGCTCTTCCGCGGGCTCTTCCCCGAGCTCCTCCGCGGGCTCTTCCGTGTACGGCCCCCCGTGGCCTTTCTCGTATCCCCCGTGCGCACTCTTGTGGTTCAATTGAGTGTACCCGCTCTTGGGTCCCTAGTGCGCCCTCTCCTGGGCGCTCTCATGCATCCCATCGAACCATCTAACTTCCTTCCCTTGCGTTCCTAGTGCGCCCTTTGTTGGGCATTCTCATGCATCCCCTCAAACCTCCTTGTTCCTTCCCTTTGTTTTTTCTTCGGTCCCTATGTTTGTGAGTCTCCTATACTTTCCATGTCCCTGTACCTCTCTCCCTTTTTCTGTTTGTTTTGCTTTTGTCCATGCGTCAGTGTCTCCCTTGCCTTGCCTCTTAGTCTAGTCCCTCTCCTTGGTCTGGTCTTCTCTTCTCCTCCTTTTGGTTGCCTGGTTTCGTTGTTTTTTTCCTTATTCTTTCTTTCTTTCTTTCTCTGCCGGTCTGTCTGCCTGTCTGTTTGTTTGTTTGTTTGCTTCTCTCTCTGCCTCAGTCTCTTCCGGTCTCTGTGCCTGTCTGTCTCGCTCTCTTTTTCTGTCTGGCTTTTGGCGTCTCGTCTTCCCCCTTTTTTTTCTTCTTTTTTTTTCTCTC
>NC_048416.1:5297878-5303863 GCF_013103735.1 Etheostoma cragini
GCAGTGGTCCAGAGAAAACTACGGTGTCCGTCATTGACTTTGCGTATGTACACACCGATTCAAACCTCCGATTTGCCGTAACCGGGAGTCATTAACGCCAACGTGGATAACAATCTTGATGTATTTACGTTTATCCTTAGCCAACAGTTTCAGATAAGACTCAACGTCGCCCGCTCTAGCCCCCGGGATGCACTTAACTATGGCTGCCGGCTTCGCTAACTTCACGTTTCTCAAAATAGAGCTGCCCATAATCAGAGTTGGTTTCTCAGCGGGTGTGTTGCTGAGTGGGGAAAATCTGTTAGAAACGCTAACAGGCTGGTGGTGGTCCGACGCCTTGGAAAGCTTACGACTGTCTCTTCCTCGTCCTCGCACAGTCACCTAAGCACTATGACCTGGCTGCCCAGGAGATGCCGGGGGACGGCTACCAGAGGCTAACTCAGGCCAGCCCGCACCGACTACCGAGGGGGGGTTAGCTACAGTAACTAACGACTGATCTGTCATGGTGCGGAAACGGACTTCTAACTCACTAAGCCTCGCCTCCATGTCCAAAAATAAAGTACACTTGTTACACACGCCATTGCCGTTAAAGAATGCAGAGGAGCAACTAAACATCTCACACATCGAGCAGGAGAAAGGAGGAGAGGGGGCCAACATAACTAACTGCTAGGCTAAAGTCGCTAGCAGCTAAGCTAAAGTACGGTAGCGTTAGCTACCAAGCGTTAAAACAGCTGTTATTTAACAAAAGTTGCTAAAAAAATAATGTAATTATTGTAATAGCAAATCTAACAAACTGAACTGGTATTTAGTGAGCAGCAGAGCTACCAACACACAGGCACAGGAAACGGAAATGATTCAGGTACGCTTACCGTCTCATGCGCTAGACTCTACTCAGGTAGCCTGACAACACACCAATCCAAATCCACCAAAACACACAATACAGCTGATAGGTTTGGAGTGCAATGTAAAGTATGAACTAAGAATGAATACTCACATGCCACATGAATACTCACATGCATGTCACCATATTCCTATACCTTGTCTCAACCATCCACCAAGCTTGAGATGAAAACCAGCAGTGAGCTGACAGAGGACCAGAGGGCTGCCGTTAACCAGTTGGCGTTATCTTGGGACCTTCCTGTGTTGAGAAAAGCCAACCACGTCTGGCTTTTACACAGTCTTCTACAGAATGCAGTAAGCTCAAAAAACCAAAACGTTACGTTCATAACGAAAGGGATTTCTCTGTTTTGGTAGGAGTTTGATTCATCAACTGTTAATTTTAGTGAAATATACAGTATTTTACTGCTTAATTATTATTTTAAACCATACCCAGTTTTTATGCACATTCATTCTTAAAAAAACACACAACTCACTTTAATATCAATGTAGGTGTTAAGGAAAACTTTCCAACAAATGAAACAGCTGAAACAGGGACTGCAGGACACTATGTTATGGCCACTGTTGGAGGCCAGGCCAGATGTGGTTCCAGTGGTTGTCCCATGTCAGTCTATGGCTAAATGCAGTGCTGAGGTATTTTAATCCATGTAGTTATATACATATATTGGTGATTTCAATCCTGCTCTGTCATGGCCGTGTGTGCAAATTAATATTTTGACTTTTCTCTTTGGCGCAAGTGCGCAGCAGAGCAGCTGAGGTCAGCTGGATCTAACCCAGACCTTTGTTGCTTTGCACAGGCGCCATGGGAGGAAGCCAAAACCCACTGTGCACACAAACATGGCTCATAGCTGTTTTAAAATTGGCAAAGTATCCCTAAAATAATCAGTTTTGCTTTTGTACTGTTCAATGCATTAATAATTTTCAAATTTTACATTCTGATGATTCTAGACAACATTATCTGGCCTAGAGAAAGGGAAAAGGAGGATGACGATGGATGCTCTGTTGCAACCCGGTAAAAAATGGCTGGCTTCCTGCGTCAGTTTGTGGAGACAGGTACATAATTTTCGTGCTTTCCCAGTTGTGTGCATTTAGGATCTACAGCTATTATGGAACATGTTGAAAGCAATAAAATTTACAATAATAGTGAAGACTTAAAATAACAAATAGAATTCCGCAGTAATCTTAAAGGTGTGTTAAAATAAAATGTAGTAATGTTGCCTCCTTGTGCCCTGATAAGGGCTTTAGAAAGAAGTACATATGTACCTTTACTGTTGCTGTTTTCTGTACAGCAGGAGAGAAGAAGTTCTGAAGTGAGACTTTTGATGAAACAAAATTAAAGAAAGTCTGCATATGTAAATGGTTAACAGTCACACAAGGTTTACAGCAGCAATAATGTGGAGTGTCTTATACTCATTCTTCCCAGCAAGAGGAGACCTTGTTTTGGGAACATGCCCAATCTTAGCAAAAGAACCAATAATAACACACAGACAAGTTGGAGCCTTCTTACGTCTTTCTACATCTGTCCCTCATGCCTCAAAGTTTTCTATCGCTCATTTATCTTTACCTGCTAAAGACAACGTGGTGTCGTTTGGTCACGTATAGTAAGAAAATGTCCTTGACTTTGCAATTTATTGATAAACTTAGCTGTTAAACTGTGTTTTTCAAACTTCAGGGCATCATCTTTTAACTGGTAATTTAGGAAGAAAAAGCTGTGATTCTGCTTCGGGAAGGAAACACAGAATGATCAGAATGAAGACATACTACCGCCAAAAGCATAGTAATTGAATGATATAAATAATTGTACCTGAATATTACAGAAAGATATATGAAGTCATGCTTAAATATAATTTTCCCATTACACTATTTTGTCTAAACTAATTTAGAGCAATTAATTGCAAAATCAAGTCTCCAAATCATAATTTAATGGATGTAACATTTTTTTCTCCTCTCTTCCATGTGTGTTATGTGCCTCCATGTAAGTGACTGAAGACTAACTCAAACAGCTGGTAAAATTCTGGGTTGGCTGGGAAATGCCCGTGCAGGACATGAAGGTGGAGGTGGTGCAGGCAGACCATCCAACATCTTCTACCTGCTTCCCTATCCTGCGCTTGCCTCGTTATTACACCAATTACCAAGAGTTCCATGATCATCTGCATTGCAACAAATGATTCTGGGTTTGGACTGATATAAAGTCTAAAAACACAATGGCATGTTCTGCTGTGTGCTATTGTTTGACCACACCACAAATGTTAAAGGATATTTCAGACAGTGGGGTGGCCATTTTTGCTTTTTATGAAAAACGTAAATACACATGGTAGTTTACATTTTGTTTTACTTTTAATAAGAAACATGTATTACAACATTTGTAATACATTTACAAAGCTGTTTATATAGTGACTTCCATTGAAATTGTTGGTTTTATTTAACTGTAAAATAAGAGTTTTGAAACTAACTTATGTGCATGTGTTCAAAAAAAGCTTAAAGTATTCAATTGCAAGCTGCCTGAAAACTGCTGATGTAGTCTACTCTAAACTCTTAATAGAGTCATTTGCTCCAGTATGTGTTGTAAGACTTAATAGTTGAACTGATATCTCAAAGAGTAGTAAAATGAAACTGAAACAAAGTCTATATATACTGTATATCCATGTTTATTTACCATTCTCCAAATGTGCTGCATAGCCACGTTGGTGAACCTCAACATAAAAACTCATGGTTTGACTTATAGAAACGGGTTCAGGAGCGATGTGAAGTGGGACATACTTTTCAACTATCACACAGAATCTAATCACATTGCACTAATAACAAAGATCCTTCCCTTTTTTTGTCAAAGTATTTATTAATTTAATTAATTTTAAACACAAACGTTTACAAATACCAATACACAGACACAGAGCTAAAGGCAGTAACAGCTAAACTTAAAGGACAACACCCCTTGGACCACTACATTGTTCTTTGTGATTATATTGACTGTGTTATGTTTGAAGCGTGTGTCAACACATGCTTAATGTATCAAGCCCTTAATATATGAACAGAAATAGTCCCACAATAAATGGAACTTCCAGACCAGGAACCAGATGGTGTTTTTGTGTGGTAAGTAATTATTAAGAAACAAATTAATACCACCCTATGGTCTCCCGAACCCTTATACGTGACGTTTGTCATACTAAAAAGATATATATTGTTTTCAATTTAATGACAAACATTTACCTTTGTGGTAAGCCGTGCTTCTCAACTGCTTCACTGAAGAAGACAAGGGTAGTGGAGGCCTTGTTGTCATTATCTGTGAGAATAATACAGAAAACACTCCATCACACCATAATTTACACAATTTGATTTAGGTACATAAGATTCATTCATGACGTGAACTTTAAACTAGGTGTCCATTTGAAAATTCAGATTTTCTGCATAAACAAATAATTGGTCTTATTATAATTGTTATGCAACAATTAAAAGGCATGCTTCAAAAACAGCCTTTGTTCATTACTATTAGGGATTAACAGTACCTCTCTTGAGTATCCTTCAATTCCTCAGAATATCACCATATTGTACCTTAATTGACATGAAGAAAAAAAATGTATGATCATTTATCCCCTGGTTTCCTACATTGTGAACCTGCAATACTTTTCTATTAGACTAATACAACAAACCTTTAAGTTTGTGGTTTGACACTATGCACCAAAGATCTGGGGCCTAGGACCGAGTATGTCCTGTATACCACACAGCCAACCGCAACTCAGCCATTCTGGACACAATCCCTACAGTGTCAACTCTGTGTATTGATGCACAAATCCTCTGCCGTTGTACACAATGCCAGCTTGAGGGATCTCAAGCTTACTTGATAGTGCGCTAAGTACAATTAACTCCTGCGAACAAATAAACATTCTGATAGTCTGGTGTAGAGCCTGGTCAATAAATGATCGAGCAGCCTTTCCCAGATGGGAAAAAAAAAAATCAATGAGTGACAATAATGTATGTAACACTAAGTGTTAATAAGCCAATAACAATTCATAATTTAGCTGGACAATTAATTGTGTCAGAATTCACTTTATTTAAATGGATACATCTTTTGTTATACATAACTGTTATGTGACCTAGATATATAGATCATAATTTTGTTTAAGTGAAAAAAATAAATTAAAATGGAACATGTATTACTGTCAATAACAAAGAAAACATAATCCTAAACAAAAAATAAAACACTGTCTTTTTTTTGTTTTTAGATTATGTAGAGATTATTAAAAAGAAAGGACATAACCCCGGTTTAGCATAACGCTAATAAATGGCGGACCTTTCCGCTACGGTGTTGTCATTTAGAGTACAGTAATATTATTAATTAGAGGTGTCGGTGGCAATGGTTGTGGGGATGAAGGTTTTCTCATATTATACAAATTTTCAGGTTCATACTTTTATTTAGAGGTTATCAGAATTGGTTTAATTAGTTTAATTTTCAAGAAACACCGTATTTTTGTTGTACTGCACATTGCTGCAGCTCCTCTTTTCACCCTATGTGTTGAGCTCTCTGTTTTAGCAACAGAGTGAGTCATTTCTGGACCACAGAAGTTGGGAGTTGCACAGTAAGCGCTACTAGCCAGTCTGTTGCACAGTATTAGGGATTGTCAGGCTAGCAGCTAGGCGAGCATTATAATGTGTGTTACAAAGTGGAAGTGAAGGCTAGACTACAGTAGAGCTGTTTTGAGCAGTTTGTGAACAGTGGTTTCAGTTGAAGATGTCCCTTTAGGGTAGACTTCGGTCTTTTTTCACTTTGTAAATCTATAACATGCACAAAAAAAGCTATAAAACACAATAAAGGAAAGAAAAAAAAGCCCAAAAAGCATAATATTTTAACAGCAGGGAATCTGAACCTAGAGCCAGACTGCAAAATCGGAAATTCAGAGCAAAGAAGGTGGGTGCTGTCGGACAGGATGGCTTCACTCTTCCTTCCTACTTGTCTGTTGAACAGATCAGATCGCATACTCTGCTGAATCTACAAGATCTTGCCACTCAAGTTCAGATTAAAGAAAAAGTTAAAACAGACTCTACGGGCACCCAGATAGCTCAGTTGGTAGAGCGGGTGCCCATATATAGAGGTTA
>NC_048416.1:5303963-5312405 GCF_013103735.1 Etheostoma cragini
CCCTCACAATTACTGTCTACTTTATATCTAATTTAACAGGTTCATTCAACGGGGAAAAACCCAGTCCAAAATCCAGTGGGAATCCAGGGTACAGAGCGTGAGTGGTACCGTGTTTCTGAGGGTCCGTGTCCAATAATCCAGATCTAGAGGAGAGCAGAGCAAGTGGTACCAGCAACAGACCTAACAGTACCCCCCCACCGCACGACACCAGGCGTCCAACCAGGTTGCGGACGTAAAAAAAAAAATATTCCCAGACCAACGCAGGATCCACAATGAAGCTCCGGGAAATGTCAATGTGTGAATGTGTGTGAGAGTGTTTATCTGATGAGCAGGTGGCACCTTGTATGGCAGACTCGGCCACAGTGTATGAATGTGCGTGAATGGTGAATGTATCCTGTATGATGTAAAAGCGCTTTGAGTAGTCGTTAAGACTAGAAAAGCGCTAAATAAAGGCGCTAAATAAATACAGCACATTTACATCCTCAGGAGCACAACCCTCCCAGTCAACGAGGTGCTGCAACCCACAGCCCCGACGGCGAACGTCATGCAGCCGCCGAACAGTGTAGACAGGATCCTCACTCACGACCCTGGGCGGAGGGTGACGAGAGGGTAGGCACAGAGGACTTACAGACACAGGCTTAATCTGGGAAACATGAAAAGTAGGATGAACCCGTAGAGAGGCAGGGAGCTGGAGTCTCACAGCACAGGGGTTAATGACAGACAGGATTGGGGTGCCATGGCGAGGGTTCTTAGACTCCACTATCAATGGTTGATCACGTGACTTAAGCTGTACCTCTTGACCAGGCGCTTAAATTGGAGCCAGAGAACGGTGAAGGTTGGCTTGCTTCTGCATGTAAGAAGATGCACTAGCCAGCGCTATCCTAGCCTTCCTCCAGACCTTGAAACAGTGGCGCATGTGAGACTGCACAGAGGGTACTGCCAGTTCCATCTCCTGGGAAGGAAACAGGGGAGGATGATAGCCCAGGGAAAGGGGACAAACGAGAGAAAGCGTTAGCCAGGTCGTTATGAGCATATTTTACCCGGGGAAGCATGTTTCTTCATGACACAGGGCTGGCATCATTGACAACGGACAGCAGTTTCCATCTTCTGGTTCGCTCTTTTGGCTTGACCATTGGTTTGGGGATGATGTCCAGAGGACAGGCTGGTAGTAGTCCCGAAAGCTGTAAAAAGGCTTTCCAAACTTGGGAGACAAACTGGGTTCCACAGTCAGAGACAATGTCTGTAAGCAGACCATGAGAGCAGAACACATGTTCCATCAGGATGTAAGTGTTCTCTCTGGCAGTGGGAAGTTTGGGTAGGGCCAAAACAAAGCAAATTTTGAGAAATTATCAATTTCCGTGAGTATGACAGAGTTTCCTGAATAGGGGGGGGGGGAGTCCAGTGATGAACTCCAAAGCGACGTGCAACCAAGGACCGCAGGTATCGGCAGAGGTCAAAGCAGACCAGCAGTGGGCTGCGTAGAGTTCTTACTGCGAGCACATACCGGACATGTAGCGATTAAAGCTTGAGTGTCTACTTCCATCCTAGGCCACCAGAACCAACCGCTGCAGAAAATCCAAGGTGCGGGTCACTCCAGGAGGACCAGTAAGAGTGAGCCCACTGCAGAACCCGAGAGAAAACAGATTCGGGGACAAACTGTTAAAAGGACCATTACTTGGTTCAGCTTGAAGGGTTTGGGCTTGTCTAACTACCCTCTCAATGTCACAGGTAAGGGCAACGTGGCAGTTGGAGGATTACAACCAGTCTCTAGAGCTGAACACGAGACAGGGCATCAGGCTTAACGTTGCGTGACCCAGGCCAAAAAGAGAGAAAATTGAATTGTCCCAAAAAATAAATAAAAAGGCCGACCTGGCTTGACGGGAATTAAGTTGTTTTGCCGACTGGATGTATGCAAGATGGTTATGATCAATCCAAATGATGAAGGGATGTTCCATACTCCCCAAATAATGCTTACAATCAAAAGGCCAGCTTCACAGCAAGCAACTCCCTAATGCCAACATCATAGTTATGCTCTGCCTGTGAAAGCTTCAGAGAAAGAAAAGCACAAGGACGTATGTTATTATCAGTAGCACGTTGTGACAGAATTGCACCTACCCCAGTTTCAGATGAGCCACGACAAACTGGCGAGTGGGGTTAGGCTGCAGCAGAATGTGCGCAGAATGTCAACTTCTCAAATGCCGATTCAGCTCCATCAGGCCACTTGAAGGACTGAGAGCTGGAGGTAAGAGCGGTGAGGGGTGCAGCAATGCAGTTTTTTATAAACCTCCTATTAAAGTTGGCAAACTGCAAGATTCGCTGCAGCCGTTTACGGGTAGCGCAAGCTGGCCATTCCTTGACCGCAGAGACTTTGGACTGGATCCAACCATGCTATTATTTACCCCCAAAAAAGAAAGTGTTAGAAACATGAAACTCACATTTCTCCATTTTCACATTTTTTGCAAAACCTGGTGGTCATGTAGCTCATGATCCTCAAATGATCTGGAATATATCAGGATGTCATCCAAATATACAAAAACTTTACGATTAAAAATGTCACGAAAAACATCATTAATCAATGCTTGGAATACTACGGGTGCATTAGACAGCCCAAACGGAATCACCAGATATTCAAGATGTCCCAAAGGTTGTCTTCCACTCATCTCCTTTCCGGATACGTACCAGATGGTATGCGTTTTGTTGGTCCACTTTAGCAAAGATAGAAGCGCCGTGTAGAGGGGGAAAAGCAGAACTGATTAATAGCAGTGAGTATTTGTTCTTGATGGTGATGTTGTTAAGGCCACGATAATCAATACAGGGTCTGAGGGTCTTATCCTTCTTTTTAACAAAGAAGAAACCCGCTCCTAAGGTGATGGAGATGGACGGATGATACCGGCTGCCAGAGACTCCCGTATGTAAACCTCCATCGCCTCAGTCACCGGGTTGGAGAGATTGTACAGACGACTGGTGGGATAAGGGGCGCCAGGCTGGAGATCAATGGGGCAGTCATATGGCCGGGAAGGAGGAAGAGCAGTAGCTTTGTGTTTGCAGAAAACAGATTCCAGGTCATGATATACTTCAGGAAGAGCAGAGAGATCCACAGACTCTGGTGGGGTTTGAGCAGAATACAAAAAAGTTAGTGTGAGAAAACGTGCTGCAAGAAACAATTTTACCCATAACCCAGTCGATGAGTGGATTGGGTTTAATCAACCACAGAAAACCAAGAACTAAGGGCGTCCGAGGACAGTCAATGATATGCAATCGGATCCTGTCTTGATGATTTCTAGACACATGGAGGCAAACATGCACAGTCTGAGGAGTAACACACATCATCAGTTGTCCATTGAGACGTTTAGCTTGTGGTGGACCGTCAAGAGGAACCGTCTCAATGTCCAATTGTCAAGCTAATTCCGTCTAAATTCCTTGTCAGTTCCAAAGTCAACGAGCGCAGCAACAGTCCAACTCCGGGTCAGATACTGAAAGTATGTCTGAAGCAGAATGCGAAGGAGAACTAGCTGCTAGGCTCACCAGAGCTTCTCCCATCAATGATGAGCCAGTCTTTTTGCCAAACAAACAGAACAGGGGGAGACAAAATGTCCAGTCTCACCACAATGCAGACAAGCTCGAGCCTGCAGACGGCGTGCACGCTCCTCAGGGGACACTCGTGAACATCCTGGATGCATGGCTTCGGGTTCCGCACCCCTCATGGTCTCTGGAGATGTCTCGGCCATCTCCGTCGTGAAGCGGTGGGGAAGAGTTGGTTGACGATAGATAGGTGATCTAGCGCAAACATTCTTCTCACGGCAGCGCTCCCGAACCCGGTTATCCACTCTAATAGCGAGCGAGACCAGTTTATCCAATGTCTCAGACTCTTCTTGTGACACTGGTTCATCTTTCAGAGTATCCAATGAAGCATTTATGAACAAACCTTGCAATGCCTCATCATCCAACCACTCACTGCTGCCAATGTACGTAACTCCACTGCCATGTGCGGCATGATGCGTTATCCCTGCCAAATAAAAAACAAATGTTTAGCAGCCTGTTTAACTTGTCCAGGGTGGTCGAACACTTTTTGCATCTCTGAAGTGAAAGCAGCATACAAGTTGCACACAGCTGACTGAATCTTCCGGACAGCTGCTGCCCAAGAACGTGCAGCACTGGTAGTAGAGTTGATGAGGTACGCAATTTGGGACCTGTCAGTGGCATAGGAGAGGGGCTTTTGTACAAACACTAATGAACATTGTACCAAAAACTCAAAAAACAGGCACCCATATTGCCAGTGTATGGCAACGCTTGGGAGAAAGAACAAAAGGCTCTCTGAAATGGCGGAGAAAACACGTGGAGAGGCAGCTGGTAAATCCCAAACAGGGGATGCAGCATTAACTTGGGTGGAGACGACAGATATTTGGTCAGTGAGTAGTCGCACCTGGTGGAGCAACATCAGAAACTGGAACTTTGGGAGACAAAGAATAATCACTAAAAGTAAGGATCACAAAAACTAGTACAAACGGAAGCAGCGAGCCTAAGGTGGTCATCTTGACTATGATCTGACAAAGAGTGGTAGGTTGACCGGGTATTTGAAGCAGAGGTGATTAGAGTAGATGAGATGCAGCTGGAACCCTGACACCCGCACACCAGGCTTCACTCCTGCAATTAAGGACAGACAGAGGGGAAGAGGAGAGCAGAGACGGAGCGCTACCAGCAGCAGACCTAACAGTTGTTTTGTTTCTGGTCTATCTAGTTTGGGTGTGGTGTAGTATAACAAAGTGTTGTTACTAGTTGTTGCAACAGCATGTGGAAAAACTACAAAGTTTGCTAGGCCAAAAAGAATGTTAATCTTGCGATAAAAACACTAAAAATACTGGATGTCAGCATTGTCATTCCATTCGCATCATTTTAACATTTACGTCTTATATGATGATGACCTATATAAAGCATTCAGCCTTTTTTATTTTATGATGTTACATATAATTAAACATCTTTCACACACTAAAATACAGTAGTACTACAGTGAGTCTGAATATGTTGTTAACAAAGTGGATGTGCTGCTGGAAATGTATTGGATAAAAAAATCAATAGTTTGTCTGTTTCCTCGAAAGTAAATGCAGGTTCACAGATTAAAAGAAAAAGTATTTTCGTGTTAAGAACCCCAAAGTATTTATCATTTTTGCCCCTTTAACTATTTATACAATTGCTTGCAAATGAGAGGCATTGTTGGAGCAAAAGGTTGTTTTAAATCTATTGAAGCTGAGGCAGTGTTGGAAGTGAAAATCCAGTGAAAGAATGAGACTATTTCTTTCCCATTACCATTTCTAACCTGCATGCCACTCTGCATTTATTAAAGGGAATTCAGTGAGAAAACAAACAGCATATTGTACTTGGACCTAATGTGTTTCCACCAAATGGAAGTTGTTCTAATAAATTACAGCTCAGAAATTGTGCTTTAAAACTTTTGAAAAAATTGCTTTTAACCCAAGCTATTCAACTGCAATTAAAAAAGATTTGTTTTAATGCACAATGCTACCCTTTTAAATCAGATTAAGCATCTTCTGCCAAGACTAATTTGTGAAAGTACAGAGGAATAACGCTACAAATACATTATACTGGCTTTCATTAGCCAGTGCTAGTATTTTAAGTGATTTAAAGGAACATGGCAATTACTTTCAGTTTATTCACCATGAGTATTCAGCCTGTGTTCTGGGGGAACTTTGTCAAATCTGAGAAAATAACCCTGATGGGCATTTTATCAGACAGTGGAAGTCTCCCACGAGATTTTGATGATTTGCATTAGGGTTGGTAAAAGTAAGGATATCTTTGCCCATTGGCCCCCAAACTTGGGGGAGGTCATGCCCCCTAGGTGGGGCCTGGACCTATTTCACAGGAGCACAAAAACGCTCACCTATAGGATTATTAGGAACACCATACTAATTCTGTGTTGGACCCTCTTTCGCCTTCAGAACTGCCTTAATTCTACCTGGCATCCATTCAACAAGATGCTGAGAGCATTCTTTAAAAATGTCGGCACATATTGATAGGATAGCATCTTGCAGTTGATGGAGATTTGTGGGATGCACATTCAGGGCACGAAGCTCCCGTTCCACCACATCCCAAAGATGCTCTATTGGGTTGCGATCTGGTGACTGTGGGGGCCATTTTAGGACAGTAAACTCATTGTCATGTTCAAGAAACCAATATGAAATGATTCGAGCTTTGTGACATGGTGCATTATTCTGCTGGAAGTAGCCATCAGAGGATGGGTACATGGTGGCCATAAAGGGATGGACATGGGCAGAAACAATGCTCAGGTAGGCCGTGGCATTTAAACGATTCCCAATTGGCACTAAGGGGCCTAAAGTGTGCCAAGAAAACATCCCCTACACCATTCCACCACCACCAACCTGCAAAGTGGTAAAAAGGCATGATGGATCCATGTTCACATTCTGTTTACGCCAAATTCTGACTCTACCACATGAATGTCTCCACTGAAATTGAGACTCATCAGACCAGGCAACATTTTTCCAGTCTTCAACTGTCCAATTTTGGTGAGCTCTTGCAAATTGTAGCCTCTTTTTCCTATTTGTAGTGTGGATGAGTGCTACTCAGGGGTGGCTGTGGCTTAGTGGTAGAGCGGTTGCCTGCCAATTGGAAGGTTGCTGGTTCAATCCCCTCCCCTGCAGTCATTGTCGAAGTGTTCTTGGTTGTTGCAACCGGTGCTGCGCATCGGATTGTGAATGTGTGTGAGTGTTTATCTGATGAGCAGGTGGCACCTTGTACGGTGGCCCCGGACACAGTGTGTGAATGTATCCTGTAGATGTAAAAGCGCTTTGAGTAGTCGTTAAGACTAGAAAAAGCGCTATATAAATACAGCACATTTACATTTACCCGGTGGGGTCTTCTGCTGTTGTAGCCCATCCGCCTCAAGGTTGTGCGTATTGTGGCTTCACAAATGCTTTGCTGCACACCGCGGTTGTAATGAGTGGTTATTTCAGTCTAACTTGCTCTTCTCTCAGCTTGAATCAGTTGGCCCATTCTCCTCTGATCTCTAGCATCAACAAGGCATTTTCGCCCACAGGACTGCCGCATACCGGATGTTTTTCCCTTTCACACCATTCTTTGTAAACCCTAGAAATGGTTGTGCGTGAAAATCCCAGTAACTGAGCAGATTGTAAAATACTCAGACCGGCCTGTCTGGCACCAACAACCATGCCACGCTCAAAATTGCTTAAATCACCTTACATTCCCATTCTGACATTCAGTTTGGGGTTCAGGAGATTGTCTTGACCAGGACCACACCCTTAAATGCATTGAAGCAACTGCCATGTGATTGGTTGATTGGATAATTGCATTAATTAGAAATTGAACAGGTCTTCCTAATAATCCTTTAGGTGAGTGTATAAATAAATAATGCATGGTTCTGCTGTACAGCTAGCAAAGTATGAACAAGTTTGTGAAAGGACTTCCAGCTTAGCGTAAAGCAAATTATGATGCTACCCCAAATACTAAATTACCAACTGAAAGGCAAAAAATTACATAATAATATGAAAACGAGCAAACTGTTTTACTAGTCCACTAAATATTAGTATTTTACTATTTACTCTAGTTTTAATCAATCAAGGATCTTCACATTCTCTGCTCTTTGTTCTTAGTTTAATGCCTTTGTTGTTATGTTTGCACCATAGAGTTGCAGTTTTGTTGTCTAAATGTAGAATGAAAATAAAGCCAATTCTTCTGACAACGTAATGTAAGATGCAATCTCCCAGTCGAATCGCGTTTTGTCTCGTAGACTTTGCAAAAAAACTTTTGTCACTTGTTACTTAAAAAGGTTCAGCCTGTGTAAGGTGTCTGGAGGAATATGCTTTAAACAGAACATGGGACACAAAGAAATTGATCCAAGCAAATTTACTTCCATGTTGGTTGAATTTTACACACTGAAATTGATTTCTTTTCTCTTTTTTATTGACAACCTGTAGATTTACAAAGCACAGTTAAAATACTTTTTTACGTGTCCATTTTTATTGAACACAAATCAAAGTCCATATGTTTATTAATAACATGATCATTTTTTGTTATCAAGAAGAGTCTAAAATAAGATAAAAGATTTGAAGCCCCGCTCAAAGCTATTAAGCTTTGTCCCCAGTCCAGATCAGCACTAGAGTTTGTGCTGCCTGAATTGAAGTTGCTACATCACTTAAATAATGGTCTCCCTCCACTTGCTCCGTTACCACTATAAATAAAATCTAATTCTGTAGGAAACACTGTACTTAATACATCTATAACAAAGAATTTAATGCTGTAAAGCTGGGCATTTGTTACACTGAATGAAGCAGGACCCAAAAGCAGAGCACAGGGAGGCAGGCAGGGGCAGGTGAACACGGATTTATTGTGCAAGAGTCCAAAGGAAACAACACAAGGAGCAGACAAACAGGCAATATCCAATCCATCCAT
>NC_048416.1:5312505-5313818 GCF_013103735.1 Etheostoma cragini
GCTTTCTCAAATAGACCACGGTATCGATCACAGATTTACTGATGAAAAATTGAGAAGACGCATGCGCCATATGTTTCAACCAATGAGCAGCAGCTTCTAATGGAAAGTAGTGTGGAGGGGAAGAATATGCAAAAAGAGAAATACGGCTCTTATCAAACGGAGAAAAAAAAAAAAACATAGCATACCCGACTAGATGTGTGGGGTGTAAAAATATAGCCTTTGCCTCAAAAGAGAGCAGAGGGAACTAATGTACCTCGGGAAATGGACCAAGGAGTTTAGGCTTAATTTCAAACCCTTATTCACAACGTGAGAACATGTTTTACTACCATGCACAAGTCTCTATAAGATATTCCTAATTATTTGTTCAATTAATGTTCATACAGAACAATCAGAAAGGGACAACAACTAGAAAAAAGTAAGTGACAATACATGCTGTGAGCATATGTAAAAACAATATTTTTTATTCTTCTGACAAGTGACCGCACCAAAATAAAAAGCATTATGGTGTTCTCAGTGTGATGAATGTAAACTACACTATGTACGTATAAAGGCCACGTTATTGGTCCGGTGACGTGAGACTTATGAGAAGGTTATGATACCAATGTAAGCTGTAATAAAAAAAACATTAGGCCCACTTATTACGGAGTAACATAAACTACCCTTTATTAGAGAAGGACAGGCAACAAGAAAATGAAATCTTGAATGTATTGGTCTCTGACCAGTCTGCCATTCTTATCATCTGGGAACATTGCCACATAAATATCGTCACACTTAATCTTCGGACCGCGTCCTGTAACCTGAAGCTGAGACCAAGGACGCCGTGCTGCTCATCTCTCCTTTTACAGAGAGAGTGGACACTGACGTGACTCACAGGTCTGCCTGCAGGCACCGGCCACCGGGTAGTGGCCACCGGGTAGTGGCCACCGGGCAGCGACGCACGCCAGGCAGCCTCGACACACTACCGTCCCACCGGGAAAAGTCCCACTCCGCATCTGGGTGCCACTGCAACCATTCCTAACCATCTAAACAACCGTAGGGTTTAAATCCAACTCGCGACAACAATAGTGACAAGCAGGCTAATGTATGTTAATAAAAATAAAGCAGAACACATGCAGAAGACAACGGAATAACTGTTAAACACGTTTATTTTGGATCAGACGGCAGCTGATTTGACACACGAGACCCAGGGATTAATCTTAGCCTGGCTGTTAGCCTGCTCTGGACCAGGCTAGCCGCAAAGAATAAATCTCCATGGTTACGTGGCTGGGTTTAATTCAATCTGGTTTTGTGCAACCGAGTCAAAGCTAAATTCA
>NC_048416.1:5313918-5315567 GCF_013103735.1 Etheostoma cragini
GTTACTAGCATGGGGTACCTAATAAAGTGGCCGGTGAGTGTATGTAAAGCTGAACGGATGTTCTGTTCCAAAGAACCATTCTGTGAGAAAAAAGGCACAACATCCTGGAATGTAATTGTAAGACATAATATGCTTTTTTGAAATGATTGCAAATAAGGCTAAATGTTGCTAAAAGTTGTTGATTTTCTGGAAAACCAGAACTTCACCACTCAACCAAAGTGATTTACAAATATTAGCTATACATATTGTTGTTGTGTACTGTGTACTGTATGTTTCAGGTATCTATTGGGGTGGCAGTAGCTCAGTCCGGAGGATCGGAATGTGGACTGGTATTTCAGGACTGCGTGTAGTGATTTCTAAAAATAGAGAGTGTAAATTCTAATCAATGAACAGTATACATTATAAATGATCTATTTTGGGCACCCAGATAGCTCAGTTGGTAGAGTGGGTGCTGATATATAGAGGTTAACTCCTCGACGCAGACGGCCTGGGTTTGAATCCAGCTTGCGGCCCTTTGCTGCATGTCACTCCCCCTCTCTCTCCCCTTTCTTAACTTCAACTGTCCTGTCCATTAAAGGCCTAAAATGCCCAAAAAATAATCTTAAAAAAAATACATGATCTACTTTTAGTTGTTTACCAGCTGTTATTTGCTACCAAGTTAGGTGCGCAAGCTAAGAAATTATGTAGCTAGCTATGGGCATGTGGTGACTAATTGATGTTCCTAAGTTATGTTTCTGCTTGTGATAATCATTGATTCGACAAGTCACATAAAGCTATGTAAGCAATAAAAGAGGTGAATGAAGAAGAGTCTTTCTTGGTTTTCTGTGGGTGATAATGGGAATGTGGCTTTTGTATGTAGCATTTTCCACATTTAATCGTGTCATGCAGTGTGAGATTTGCACTGGTCTGGTCTTGGTCTTGACTTGGTCTCAACCCGTCAAAGTCTTGGTCTTGTCTAAGTCTTGATAAACTCTGGTCTGGTGTTGGTTAAAATGAGCTTGACTTCAACACTGCTGGGGCCTGTTGCAAGAAAGTAGAATAAAAATATCCAGGATAAGTGAAAAAGCGCAGCTTGATTTAGTCTGATCCGCTCATCTCAGCTTAATCCGTTGCACGTTTGCAGAGGCTAGATGAAGCCATGTCAAGCCAGGTGTAGATAACTGGGATAAGTGCACGTTCACGGCTTTCTCAGCTAGACCACGGTATCGATCACAGATTTACTGATGCAGGAATGGAGAAGAAGCATATTTTTCACCCAATGAGAAGCAGCTTCTAATAGAAAGTAACGAGTAGGTGAAGAATTTGCAGAAATCAAAATACAGCTGAAACGGAGAGAAAAAGCCCAACAAACTATAGCGGACCGACGGAATGCGTAAGGATGTAAAAACTCTACTTAGCCGACTAGTAACTCCACTTTTTTTTTTTTTACAAAGTTTTAGACTACACTGGGTTTTAATTGCTTTAAATATGTTTCATGTTTCCATTTTTAAGTGATAAATGTGATGTTTTATCAGAAAGTGTCTTTGAGTAGCCTACCATGTAAAGCACAATATAAAGAAAATGTATTATTTAGCCTAATTTGCCTTAAAAGTGAGCAGGGAGAATTAATGTTCCTCGGGAAATGGACAATAAGGACTCAAGGCTTAATT
>NC_048416.1:5315667-5317744 GCF_013103735.1 Etheostoma cragini
TTCTAAATTGTCCACCTACAGGGCCAACGAGAGCTCTTCCCTATAACTATTCAACTTTGCAAGTTATTGTAGATCTTAAAAACAACGATAGACGACACGATCTTATCACAACGTACATACTTGGGCCTTTGTTATGCAAATCTTCTGAAACTCTACTTGTTAAGAGTATGCATTCCCGTTTTCCCCATTGATTTTAAAACTCCTGCCTGAGATTGTTGATCTCACAAATAACGTAAGAAAAAAACAAGAACTTTGTGGGGGTGCATTTGCAGGAGAACAACAGTAAACAGTAGTGCAGATACACAGGACCTCAATGGAAACACCTTGAAATAGTTTAACAGTTGAATTACAGATTGATTTTCTGGCAAATGTAGCCAAGGCAGCAAGTTTCTGAGTAAACATCCAGTTGGAAATATGTGAAATACTTACACAAATGAAACTGGGCTAAAAAGTGTGAATACTTGCCAAGTTGCATCTTCCCCTCCAACTCTAATCCTATGTCTTTTAGCTGTAACACACACGCACATACACACACACACACACACACACACACACACACACACACACCAAGTGTGCCCTTTGAGAACCAGCAGTAATTTAATGTTGTAAAGATACTGATCTGTCTCTCAGGATGGTGCAGGATGCAAAACACAGTCTGAACCTTAGATCGGTGTGTGTGGGTGTGTGTGTCTGTGAATGTATGTGTCTGTGTGTGTGTGTGTGCTTGTATGTGTGTGTTTGTGGTTGGGGGGAGGGGAGTGTCTACATGTGTGTTTAGGCTTTTAACATGGCAGTCAGTGTGTGACAGAGATGGATGTGGTGGTCTTTCTGCGATCATATCACAGTAAGGAAGAGAGAGAGGGAGAGAGAGAGAGAGTATTATTGCAGAGTTTCTGGGAGTATAGAATAAATGCATTAGTTTGTGTGTCCTTGGTAGCTCTATCGATTTTAACCTTATTTACAAGGGCATCTTCTGCTGGTTGGAGAGGCTGCCTTACAACAACCCCTAGACTACATAACTCAACATTTTTGAGTAAATGTAATTACTGATCAGTGCAGGAAATTATATTCATTCCATTCCATTGTGGCTTTCATCCATGGTATTTGTCAGTAAAGTCATTGTGATGTATTTCAAGCACATTGTTGAACCTTATGCTTGCTTTAATGTGTCTTGTGTTCTATTCCTGTTAGTGTGGACCTTCTGTATATTACTGGATATCATGGTTGTCAGGGCAAGTGGCACTCTACTTCCACTGTTAAATGTTAAAGCCGATGTTAAAATGTCTTTAAAAGATTGTATTCAATTTTTCATTGTTATGTCCATCATTTTCATTACCTAGGCGGTTCCCCCCTATTAAAATATTGCCGCTGCTTCAGCCTTTTATGAAATTAAAATGATCATTAACACTTGAAGTGTCGGGATTCCATCACTACTAGAACTGCCGTGAGCGGTCATTTTGACCGCCAGATTCCAAACTCTATAATCTGTCATGATAAATACCTAATTGCAATATTAATGCAGGTGTTGTGTTTGGATACCTTTAGAAAAATGAAATAACACCAAAATGTACAATTTAACAAGTGTAATTATACACTTGAGTTGCCCAGGTGTTTCAATTATTCATACAGTGCCTTGCAAAAGTATTCGGCCCCCTTGAACTTTTCAACCTTTTGAAACATTTCAGGCTTCAAACATAAAGATATAAATATTTTATTTTTTTTGAAGAATCACCAACAAGTGGGGCACAATTGTGAAGTGGAACAAAATCTATTGGATATTTTAAACTTTTTAGCAAATAAAAAACAGAAAAGTGGTGCGTGCCATATTATTCGGCCCCCTTGCGTTAATACTTTGTAGAGCCACCTTTGGCTGCGATTACAGCTGCAAGTCTTGGGGTATGTCTCTATCAGTTTTGCACATCGAGAGACTAAAATTCTTGCCCATTCTTCCTTGCAAAACAGCCCGAGCTCAGTGAGGTTGGATGGAGAGCGTTTGTGAACAGCAGTTTTCAGTTCTTTCCACAGATCCTCGATTGGATTCAGGTCTGGACTTTGACTTGGCCATTCTAACACCTGA
>NC_048416.1:5317844-5321334 GCF_013103735.1 Etheostoma cragini
TTCATGCCACCTGTGATTGGCTGCAATTGGGGAACCACCTGATATTTTAGGAGCCAAGATAGCGGCCGTCTGTTGTCGGCAGGGATTCTTAATCCTCCTCATCTCCCGAATGGCCACACTTTTCCTTTGTACCTTTTCTTTTGAATAGTAAGGGTGGACTGCATAAATCTTGTTTTCTCCTGTTTAATTAGTTAGGGAGGTAAGTCGTTTATCATTCTCTTGCCCACTTTTGGTTTCTTAGGTGAATTTCTTATTTTCTAGACAGGATTGTTTATTTTTGTGTTAGGCCCCCCTGAAGCCTTGTACAAGATACCTTTATCTGTTTAATTATACATTTTCTACTTATAGTCAAATAATTAAAGCCCATGTTGCAGGTTTAATTTTGCAAAAAATTTGTGCAATTTGCTTGTTGGTAGTAAATATTTGAACTGTTATCCATTGTATTTGATGGTGTTGGATATTGCAAAACTCAATATAATACAAAAAGTAGGCACAATTTTACAGTGTTTCCTTTTTTCCCCCACAATGCATTGCATGATGTCACGTTGGGGAGCAAACAGAGCAGCCTGTGTTTTATTTACCACTGGTCTGGCCTAAAGTGGCTTTTGGTCTTTTAATATTAACAGTCTATGGGCTCGACCGAGTCCATGTGACTTCATTATATTTATAATAATATTGGAGGGAAAGTTAAACACAGCTTAGACAGGGATGTTGTTTGGCTTTTCACAAGTTTAGACAGCTAGCTAACGCTACGCCGCCGGACTATAGCACAACAGCGTTAGCCTAGCCTGCTAGGTAAATATTACGACTGCCTTTGGTGTTGCCTATATATGCGTCCATGTTGCCAACATCATACATGCGGCATTAGTGCACCTTTTGTACCATATTTGTATTGAATGAAATAGTAAGCTTTGCTCCTACGAGATGGGTGGGTATTTGTTACGTTACACACCAAGCTAACTGGCTATAGTTAGCCTGTACGGATTCTAGCGGATATAGCTAATGTCGCATAGCCATTCAGCAACTTTGGCAGTAGAGTTTTGGTAAGCTAACCACGACAGCATTGTCGCCCACAATCAACCCGCAGTGATGTTTGAAATGGAGACACGTATTTCGTTTCTTTTCCCGGAGATCCTGGACATTATTTTCATTCATGACGTTACGTTAAATGAAGAGTAGCCCGAGTGTGCCCCTAGAGGGATGCGTCTTACCACAAGTGGAGAAGCAGTGGGTGTGGAAGCAGAGCTACATCTGCGGCGAGCAGTCTGCAGACCCAGGGAATAAAGTTCAGATTCTCAGTTTAAGACCAAGGCTGAGCTCCATGATTCATCCAAAGCCTGGACTGGTGTGGATGTTTCAACCTCACAGACAACGGACTCGGACAAGCTTTAAAAAAAACTTTTAAAGGGTACAATGGTGTACAATACGTGTAGTGTTGAGTATACTGTGAAAATGTTTTGTGGAGTTCTCAGCCTATCGTAATCCGTAAAATATTGATTTTGCTCCTGCCTGCTCCTTCCTTAAAAACTTCCATATGGATTTATTTTAAAATGATGCGCTTTGTTCTCAAATAAAAAGAACATATGTAAAATTACACTCTGTTCATTGTTGTTTAACCAAACGTTAATGTATTCTGAAAGACATGTCTTTCCGATTAACCCACGTCCTAATAACAATATAATTCAATATGTTTTAGGGAAGGCATAAACCAACCATAGGGGTACACTGTAATACTGGTCATTTCTCACTATTTTCCTACACTACATCTGTAGTAAAGCTATATTGTCTTGGAGTTTCAAAAAATGCGCAGTACTGGGACCTACTGTAGCAGTGGTAACAGTAGTGGATTGGTGTTTGTATCATTTCTAACACTGCTATTATGAGGTATCACCATATCTTATTCTGTGTTCTTTAGATTATATGATATCAAGGGGAATGGCTATAATGGCCCATAATGATTGTCTTGATACTGTCATTAGATGTTTTTAAAGCCTGTCTGTATGCAGTGAACTTCTTGTTTAGGGATAAGTAGCCTTTCATATGACTCAGTCTGAATATAATGTTAAAGTAAATATAAACAATTAAAATACTGGTGCGTGCTGGTTGGAGAGGACCATGATCCTGTCTGAAATTCACAAACGGATTTAGGCATCGTCAGATCTGCTGATTGTGGAGCGAGCTGCTCAACCGGCGGCTCACTCCCCTATAGCACCCGCTCTCTACCGCAGCTTTGCAACCACACACACAAGCACCGGCCCAACAGCAACACGATTTCACAGGAGGAAGAGGTAAACACTTAAAAATAACATTAGGGGGATGCTTTCTATTCCTATATCTAGTTAAATGTACCAGTACTTATCTGAACTAACGACATGATCCCTGTCACTAGATCAAAAGAAAACGTTGACGTTCACTCAGTGCTATTCACTGACAGTAAAAAGTAAAGTCATTGTATGCACTGCTGCGTTACTAAATAAAGGAGATAACTGAAGGAGACTTCCCCACAATCTTGACAATTCCTCATTTGCCCTCTCACGTCTGGCAGGTACGTAATTATTCGGCTGCTGGTCTTTCCTCCTCTTCCACATCCCAGTCAGTCGCCGTAGTTCTAGTGCCAAGCTGAGACTTTGCTTCCCATTGTGACGTCATCGCCTAATTGACTTAATAAACCCGCGAATACCTAAAATGACCTAAAACTGACATTTAACACTATTTGGAGACATTTTTAAAAATGATATACATATCTTGAGTGCTTTTTGTACCCACTAATCAACAGTGGTGGTTAACTTGCAACATGGCCTTTTAGTTTGTGACATTCAGAAATATAATTGTTTGTGGCTACTTAGGAGACGGGGAAGATGGGGCCTTTTTCATGTTTTCTAGTCACCCCTAGACTGGAGGGTAACATGAATTAATTAAGATTTATTCCAAACTGGTGTGTAAAGTGCTCTCTTCTCTGTATTCTGCAAATGAAATGGTAAACCACCCACCTGTTTACCCCACTTGAATCTCCAAACCCCTTGTAATTTCCACTTCAACTTAAATAACAGCCTTTGAGTGTTGGTGGTGATGCAAATCATTGCCAAGAACAAAAGATTAGATGAGTCATTGCTAATTATGCCATTTATCAAATACAATCAACCCATCCTGTGTTGGTTAATGCTAAAGCTTAGGGACCTTAAGTAAAGTCAACTGGCTTTCAGTTTGTATGTCCACACACCTCACTGAGAGACACAAATACACTCAGGGTAATATATCCCAGTCATTAACTTTTTGAATAAGCACTGCCTATTTATTTATTCTCTGTTGTCTGTGTTTGTGACATCTTAGCACAGGGCTCTTGAGAGTCGTGCCATATCCATGTTGTTCTTTCATTACCTTGGGCTTATGCAGATTTACATGGATATTGAGGTTGGTAGGGGCCTTAAACCATATGGGCTTAGGCAATCAGGCAGTTGACTGTGATGTTTGTGTGTGTTGGGGGGGGGGG
>NC_048416.1:5321434-5329986 GCF_013103735.1 Etheostoma cragini
CTTTGGTTCTAAAATGAATGACACAAAAGCTGCTTAACTTTTTGTATTTTGATGATGGGAACCCGATGCACCCTCGCTCGTCTCTTAAGCCTGATCATCTATTGTCCTTTGTGCCATGCAGGGACAATACATGCGACTGCAGCTGTGGATACATTAAAGTACACACTTTAAAATACAACATTGCAGTGATTACCATTCGGATCTTATGGGATAAAGGAATAATGTGAATGGTATTATGGAGCTGTGCCATATATTGCTGTGATGTTGATGCATAATTGAATTTGTGTTATCTTATGTATTCTCGCCCCTGCATTGCTTGTAATTGGCCTCATACATTGCTATCAGCAAGCAGGATTTTGAAGCTGCTATTACTGCATTACAGGAAGTCTTCATTGGTGTTATATCATTGTATGGCTCATATACAACAATTACCAAAGCATATGTGCTGTGTTAAAGGTTTGCACCAAAACAGTTTCCTGCTTTATTTTGGTGTGCAGCTGAGGACAATTTTATGTCTCATTTGGTTAAACTGCCCATTTGTTCTGCTAATACTACATGAATCAGATCATGTGAATACAATCACATTCCTCCTCCTGTAAACTGTAAAACTAGGTAGCACTGATTGGTTTTCCTTATGTCGTTAGGAACACCAGAATGAGGGAGAGAAATGTGATTTTTTTCTTTTTTTTTTACAGAGAAGCAGCCTTCTGTCAGGATATAGTGTCAGTTTTAGCAATTATGACAGAAACGTACCCACTGAACCTTAAAAGTAAACTTTCTGTCACAAACTCATACGTGTAATGTGTGGTGTCTGTCTTCCCACACCCACACTCTCAGATCTCATTTTTATGGTACAGACCCGAAGGTGTAAGAGAGCTCATTATGGCAGAAACCTGGTGCCTGCAGCCACAGCAGCCCTAAACAATAGACCGAGATAAATCACTGCCACTTTGTCTGTGTTATCTGTCTGTGTTGTTTCTCTGCGTGTCATTCTGTTATGTTTGTACTTTTGTTTCTCTGTAAGCACGATGTGTCCGTGACGTACAATGTTTGTGACAAAGAATTTCCCCTTGAGGAAAGTCTAAAGGAGATTCTTTAGTCCAATAGCAGCTGGCCAATGAAGGGTGCTAGGGCACCAAAATAAATGTTTTTATACAATAATCACTTGTTTTAAATGTTTGTGTGTGTGTTTAAAATGCATAATACCATTTCTGTTGATCCCTCTTTCTCAATATATCTTCTGGAGCAACAGAAATATCGACAAGTCAGAGCAGCGGCACTGCAATTGCCAACATAAGATGCGCATAACGCAACATTAATTTAGCAAATCAGCTTCCCCAAATTGGATCCTTAAATGGCAGAGTCAGTCGATGGTGGAGTAGGGAAACCTGGCAATATTGACGATGAAGGCAGGTGCTCAAAACACAGGATTTCAGCTGCTTCTGCTGTATTTATTTTATACTGTGGAAGATTTCCTAGGAACTATAGGTAAATCTAAGTAATTTGTGGTATATAATGTTGTTTTATATAATCCACTTTCCACTCTGTTCTGACGGTGTGCCTCTTGTGTTGCCTATTTACTGGAAAAGCATGTTCCACATTTTTTTAAGGTCGCAGCTGCTCACTTCAGCTTCATTTGGCCATCACTACAAAGCACTGGTATCCTGCAGTTTGTGTTCAATTGTATTACCACTGCTGCCCCTGCTTTAGTCGTCTTTTTGGTGTGTTACCATTTCATTTAGACTGTGGAGGTCAAATTCAAGCTGCTTTCAGACATTTGACTATGTGATCATATCACAAGTCACTTGTTTTTTTTTGACGCACACTGTTGCAAACAACAGGTAGTCACTCATTTCAGCTTATGACTGGTTCCTTAGTGTCTGTGGCTTAGGACTCCTAAAGAACACTTTATGAGTGTTGCGTGGGAGCATTTTATGTGAATATGTGTCTGAAAAGACATTCAGGGACTCCTTGTTCTGAGGGACATATTTGCCAAATCTTAAAATAAAATAGCACTTCAAGGGACAAAACAAATGTGCTTTTGTCTACATGAACCCCTTAAAGCCTGCCTTCACTAGGCAACTCACTATGTTTTAATAAATAACGACCTTGTGGTTCCTTTTAGATGTTAAAGGAGGAGAATTAGCTCAAAAAAGGATTTCTTATGACTGCCCAGATCAAGTTCTATTACAATTTTAATCTGCCAAGCAAATGACAAACCTATGTTGGATATATTGATAACCAGGTAAACCCTAAACTGTATTTTGACTTTTCTTCTAAATCTCATGCCTGTGGAAGTATTACATGCACTGATGCAAGCATGCCACTGCACAGAATCTTTATATTAGCTCTTTGATGGACTCGCTCCATAGCCCTGATCCTGACAGTGGCACTAATAGAATTCACACCTCTTCTGTAGGTCTTTTATTTTCATACTAATGCGTTGCCATGTCTCATACTGTTTCATGGGTTATACTGACATTACCAAAAGGCCTTGAGTCACAAAAGGGGAAAAAACAAGTATAAAGTCTTGAAATTATAAATACTTTGTAAAAATGGAGTCACATGACATCTATTCTTCATGTTTTTGTGAAACCTTTGAAGGATTTTATACTGACATTTCTCACTGTTTGGACCATTGTGAAGCATGAGGTTGACACAATACTAAAACATGTAAAAATAAGCAGAGGGAGCAATACAATGTTTTAGAGGGAGAAAAAGAGGAGGAACACATAGAGAGGGGGGAAAGGAGTTTGGTGGGGTGAGAATGACATGTCTTAATCCACTCAGACTTAAGAGATCTTTTTTTTCTTACTCCATCTTTCCAGGCTGATATTGTGGCCCTATAAAATTTTAATGCATTCTACAAGCAACCAACAGACAGTTTTAACTGGGGTAGATGGCCATACTCGTTTATCAAAAAGTTTTTTTTTTGTAGCTTTGGTCATTTTTTATATCAGTTATAAAAGATTTGTACTCACCAGTTTAATTGCTGTGATCTTATATGGGGCAAGAAATAAAGAGTCAAACCACCAGTTTGGACGGTTCTTATATAGCCTTTTTCTTGTCTCAACGCCTACTCAAAGCGATTTTACATACAATAGGAACAATTTACACACTGTGGCTGAGGCTGCCCTATAAGGTGCCACCTGTTTATCAGATAAACACTCACACACATTTACACTCCGATGGCGCAGCATGGGGGCAACTCAGGGTTCAGTGTCCTGCCCAAGTACACTTCAACATGGGACAAAGTGTCATCGAATCGAACCACCAACCTTTCAATATGCAGGCGATGGCTCTACCACTCAGACAGAGGCGCCCCAATATTAAACCAACAATTTATCCAGATAATTAGAAACACTTTATTAGGAGGTAAAAACTGAACGCTATGTTCGAAATTAGCCTAACTGCGGAAAGTACAGTAAATTAAAATTGGAACAGATTTTGAGTTTGTAAACTGTGATGGATGTTTACAATATATAGGTTTATATAGTCTACTGTTTATCTTTGTTTTCTCTTGCAAGTAGCTATCCTGATCTGACTGCTCTGGCGTCTTGTGCAAAATAGAGGCCAGCATTGTTGAATCTGATTCAATTTCAATTTCAATTTGGCACGTGAGTCACATAACGTTATTCTAAGGTACCGTCTATGTGCTGGATTTTTCCTTGGGTAGCTGGTAAATTAGCCCACTGAGGGCAACATTATTGTTCATATTTTAGCACAATGTTTAGTAATGACAGTAGGCTAGTAGTGGTCATAGTGAGTGAAAATATGATTTGTGATGCTATATTGTGTTATGTATCTGGAATTGTTTATTAGTTGTGTAACGTTATGTGTGATATCTGTAAAAGCTGAAACATTATTCTGATCCAAAGACTCTTTTTGTGAGATCAAGGACACCAAAAAATTGAATTGAATTGAATTGAAATTGAATTGAATTGAATTGAAATTGAATTCAAAAGATTATACCCTGGACACTTTTCATTATACCCAAAGGTTAATGAGTAATTGTGTTAAATAGTTGTGATTATTATTTTTTCATAATCAAGGAGCCCTAGCGCACGGCCAGGAACCATATTTCTACCAACATAATGTTGGGTGCCGCTCCCATTGCAATTTAACAAGGAGAACTATTCAGAGGTTATTGGGTTTGTTCAGTTTTACTCCAAATACTGTTGTGTTGATGTAGTTTATTGTCAAAATGTCAAAATGATTTCTTCCCAGTCAACTATTAGCCACTTTGTGACTTTCAAACACGAATCAATTACTTCTCATTTATATTTATTTATATTTTACTAAGTAATTGTGCGATAATGCCTAGATTGTATGTGATATCATCATTACCATCATGAAATAACTGAAAATATGCCTCACTGTGGGTGAATAGAGGTGAATAAATGTATTTGTGTTTAAACAAAGCGTCAAAACAAGTGTGTGTGTGTGTGTGTGGGAGGAGGGGGGGGGGGATGTTGTTGTTTAGACAGCCCTGACCCCCCTCTTATAAAAAAAACTAAATGAAACACTGTGTAACATTTCAAGCCCCATAAACAATAATGTACTCAGTTTTTCCCATTTTCTCTAAAGTGTATATTTCACTGCTTCAATAAAATGTGACACGTCTTATTTTATAAGACATACGAAGAATTGACAACAGTGTTTTTAAATAGTACTGATTACAAGTCATGAGACTAATGATTAACCTGTCAAAAGGTCTATGGGTTGAGACAACATGAATATTGACGGAACAATAGTGTTGATGAGCACAGGACAAATACCACTGTATTGTCCAAAGTGAAAACCAGAGAGATGATGACTTCAAGTGACTTTAGGTCCGTTAAAAACGCTATACAAATTCAATTTATTATTATTATTATTAAAGGTATGTGTCCGCTGGCAGACAGCACGATTCATCCAATCAGGTGCAGCCATTGCGGTTGTGAAGGATGTAGCCTGTTTTTGTTGCTTGTCAGTGGTCATTGAAGAGAATTTGATAACTGCTGGTGTTAAGCCCATTAGCGTGCAGTGCTGGGAAGTGGGCAAACCCTGTCATTAAAAAACTCCAAAGTGGACACATGACCACAAGAAATCAAAGGAAAAATGATTTATTCATAAAAGCAGGAATACAACCGACAAATACAGAACTTGAATTACAATACCAGCTGCTGGCTGTGTTCTTGCTTTTATCAATTTATTTTTATGCTCAACATTTGTCAAAATGTATGTGGCACTTGGTAGTCTAATCATAAGCCCAGCAGATTTGCATAAACACATGATAGAGATAGCATTATTACTCATTTGCTGTCTTTATGATAATCAGCTGGTCTTTCAGGAAACACTAATGCACATCTTTAATTTGTCAGTTCAGTCTATTTCAGTGATTTGAAAGCCAAATGATTGACCTTGAAAGTAATAATCTATAGTTCACAAACAGAGTGTTACCTGTGCTAATGCAAGCCATTACTGTGTTTACTTATAGCTTTGTGGCACTTTGCATAATGTTTCAACTAATGGAATTATACAAGCCGTCCTTTCTGTAGGTTCAGCTGTTTATTGATCACTGCTCAATGTTTTGTAGATGTTATCTGACTATACCGCTGGCGGTAACAAGTTTAAGTTAAGTCTAAGCTTTTTTTTTCACATTTGTAATCTTTTAAATTTGATGGACAAAATGAAGGTTCATAAAGCGTTGTGAACCCTTTTCTTCAATTCTTTGCCCACTAGATGGCGCTCATGGTTTAAAGAAAAAGCTCAAGGTATGGCAATTCAGTGTGCTTTCAACCCTTTCTTAAACAGAGAGCAGAAGCTAGTGGGCTCAGGAAATGGTTGATAAAGTTGATGAAGCTTCATTTGGCATCGTCATCCAGTAAGCCACTGGGCAAAAAACCTGCAAGTTAAACTTGAGCTGCGTAGTTCTAATGATTACTTTTGGTGGTCGAGAAAGGATTAAATGTCTGTTTTCCTGTTTGTTTGGCATTGTCTTTCTGGTACCTGGGCTAACACCAACACCCCACTATTCAAAAAGACAATGGTAAACAACGAGGCCAATACTGACGTTTGATTTAATGTGTTTTCTTTTGGGATTGTCAGATTTTCTTAAAGTTAAAAACAAATTCCATTAGAATAATTTGAATTGTCACTTACAAAAACATGCACACAGTGGCTTGGACTTTACCAATGATCATATCTTCTCAGTATGTTACCTTTCCTACATTGTACCCAGCACAGATGCTACAACCCAGGCTATTTCATTAAATGTGTCCACATGTAGGGGTGTGTTATGATAAGAGAGAGCATATCTACACTTGTGTGTTCATGGTTATAAGTGTAAGAGCAGCATTACGTGTATGTATACCATGTTTCCATTGCATAATATAAACTAATATTCTAAATATTTCTACTGATTAAAATTTGATAAAGCCTGCTTGCTTTGTGTATTCATCACAGCAACTCCCACATCACTGTACAATCATCATGTTTTATCACATGCATTAAAAAAACAATCAATGATTAAACATCACATGCCATATTTAACACTGTATCAATGCTTATGTAACATTTAAGACATTTACGTCCCCATGAGTGCCTGTAATCATGCATGAGCAAATGTGTAATGGGAGTGTTTGTACTGTATTTCTTTTAAGTTTCATATTTTGAGGGTATACAAATGGTCTATGATGTCATACAGCAGAAGGTCTAATGGTGGTTTTATTATATACATAGATCCAACAGACTGGAGAGTGATCCTTATTATTAACTAAAGCAGACTGACTGTGTGAGAGGAAAACAGATTCTGTCTGTATGCATGGAAATATATCATAAGAAGGATTACAGAGATGATACCACAGCCATGAATCAACATATTTCTAATACACATTTTATTCGACCACTTTAAAAACAGGGTTGGTAATGTTGAAAAGATATAGCAACATTTGAAAGTTCCTCATTCTCTCATTCACCGGTAAGCAAACACCTAATATTATGTAACAGAATGTTTAAAAGAAACGTAACCTGTTGTGGTAAAATCAAATCAAACAAAATAAAATGTTGTTATTCACATTTACAGGATTACAGCAGCTACAGATAATAATAATAATTTTTTATTATAATAAAATTAGAATTTTATTATAATAATTTTTTCACTCCTTTTTCAGAGCCCACAAGTTATTTATTGCTTTCAGGGTGTAAAGACCATGACAACCAATATTATATAAAATATAAAAAAGTGTATATTGGAAATAGTTGCTAACACCGCCTTTAAGTGAACTAGAGACATTATGTGTGTGACCAGGTTTAATAATAATAATAATGTATACTTTATTAATCCCACAAGGGGAAATGGACTGTTTTTATAACGCGCTTTTCTAGTCTCAACAACAACTCATAGCTCTTGTACAGGAACCATTCCCCATTCAAACACATTTACACTCCGAGGGCGCCGCATCGGGAGCAACTCTGTGTCCAATGTCTTGCCAAAGGACACTTCAACATGGGACTGCGGGGCAAGAGATCGAACCACCAACCTGGTTAGTAGGAGATAGATCAATTGATTTTTAGTTTGACTATTTGTTTGGTCAATCTACTCTTTTTCCCCCAATGAGGAATTCTGGACCTGGCCCTGAGCAACGGTCCACCACCGTGCTAGGTTAACTTGTGATAGCAACCAGCAACCCCCTAAAATGGACAAAACTTCCCTGTACCAACAGTCAATCATCAGGAAGACCCCCTCGGGTGTCATGGTGGCCCATTGGTCTAAGACACATGCACATAACTGCAGCATTCCCTGGTTTGAATCTGTCTGATGACCTTTGTCCCATGTCAACCACTCTCACTCCCCACATTTTCTGCCTGCTTTTCTTTTAGTGTGTAGTATCAAATAAAGATAAAAATGTCTCCAAATCATAGTTTATTATATTTTAACAAGGACATTTGTTGCCAAAATAACATTCGTTAAACAATGCCTTCATGAAGTTCAAATACGGGCACAAATCGTATCATCACACTCCCCTGCCAAGACAGAGGTGGAGGCTGGGGGTGTGGCGTTGACCAACTGCCAACTACCCATCTGAGCTTTTATTTTCTCCAACGCAGAGCATATTACCGAGGGCTCACTTTACACCTATCCCAATTTCTTGCAACTGGGGGACCATAGGCAGGCTGGAAGAACTAACATTAATGTTAAAAATGTCATGAAGTGAATTTTTTATGCCTCTTTCTCCTTGGAAATTTTCAACCAGCACAATTTCACTGGAACAAGAGTGTTACTGAGAAGTGATGTCCAAATGAAGCTTCGTGGACAATTAGTTGAATTTGTAATAATGTTTGTAAACCATAATCTATATTTACACAAAAGAAATGCTTGACAAAGCTTCATTTGGACATCATAGAGTTGACTCAATGCACCATGTTGATTACCAGCATAACCGTCTCGGCTACCCGTATCCGAATTATCGGATTATCTCAGAACTTTTCCGCAGGATTGTATCAGCTTCATATTACTATTAGAACATTGGAATAAAGTTCTAACGTTTTCTGTGATTTTTTTTTTTTTT
>NC_048416.1:5330086-5350150 GCF_013103735.1 Etheostoma cragini
TGTGGAACGGCTGCGGCCATGACTGACAGCTGTATCGAGGACCCACGAGAACCTCGCAAATTTATGTAGAATAGAACCACAAGAACAACAACATTTTGTTTCTGTCCAGAGGAATAGAGAGGTAACAACTCTGTGCTGTGTTTTTAAGGTGTAGTGCAGGTAAATATGATCCGCCGAGAGCATGCTCTATTTATACTTTTAAAATTAACCGGATGTTTTATTTTGTTCCTGTGCTCGATTTCCTGTCCTGCACAATCTGCTATGTGTGAAATTGCTGCGAAGCTCTCTGGCATCCGGAAAAAATAGAAGCTCTGCGTATCTGCTCTTGAGGGCTGGGGATCGCCGGAGCTGGGACGGAGTCAGGACGCAGCTGTTCCGTCGTCCGTGGAGATGCACACATTGAGTTTAATGACTCTGACGCCGTTCCGGAGCGGATACGCTGCCATTACGCATCTGGTGGAAATTGGGGGTTACAGGCACAGTAACATTAATCAAGGCGGAAATTTTGGATGCAATATTGTACCAGAGCTGACCAACAGGAGAGCACTCCCAGAACATGTGAAGATATGTACCTTGAGCTTAAATTTGGCAGAAAGTGCATAAAGGGCTGGTAATTATTTTCATGTGTTGCATTTTCACCAGGGTGAGATATGTCCTATGCATGAAATTGTAGTAAATCAGGTGATGGTCTGGATTGTGTGATACTTCTGGAATGTTAGACCATACATCACGACAGTCAATATCGACAAAGTCCAGGGCAATCACGAATTTTTTTTTTTTTTAATGAAGAAACCGGCAGCCACAAATAACAACATCTGAGAACCAGGTGAGTAACATAACACTAAACATACAATTTGCAACAACACTGACCGCAGATCAATATTGGACGATATTTTCTAAAAAGGAGTGATCAGCTGCGTCGTCGCGAAAATGAGAATTTCTTTTTGAAAAGGCCAGATAGTAACACAAACCACGATAACTAGTCATTATGGTGGCTATTGTTATCTGTTATGATGCTAATTTAAACGCCGTAGAGATCACCCACTCATCTGGGGAGTGTTTTCAGTGTCATTTCCATGCTTCCTATTAATTTCTATAGAAGCAGCCGTGCAATGCATTCTGGTTGCCCTGCAGGGACTTTGGAGAAGCAGGACTTCTACCTCTTAAAAACTCTGGAAAATCTTTTGAAGTGACCGTTGTCAATCTGAAATGAAGACAAATTCAGCAACTGCATAGCCTGTTTCTTGCATAATTAATTTTTCAACTATCTTTGTAAAATAAGACACTGTATTCCAAACAAGCCGCCATTATGGTCTGTATTTAGATAGATAGATAGATAAATAGATGGATAGATGGATGGATAGATGGATGGAAGGATGGATGGATGGATGGATTTTATATAGAAATTGTAGGCATTCAGTAACAAGACAACCATAACACAACAAACACATTTACACATACATATATCACACATATATCACATATACATAAGAATAAAAATAAAAATCACTCAAAGAAATGCAATGACCATGATAAGGTGAGATACTATGGTAGACTGTGTGTAATGATGATGCAAAAGTGAAAAAGTGAACAGTACAGGGATTGAACAGCGCAGTAGCTCATGATTAAATATTAACTATGACTATCCACTATAAATATAATCTACAAACTGACGGACTGAATAAGGGAATAAGTAATAGGATGTAAAATGTAGATGAGACCACAGACCAGATTATATCTATGGGCTAACATAGCCAATAAGAAAGTTGTACAGCAGACAAGTGATATGATGGTAGGGGCTGAGAGAGACAGGCTCATGCTGAAAAGTCAATTTGACCAAATTGAATAAAAAATTAACGCCCGTTTCCTGTCCATTCTTGACGCACCAAAAGAAATGAATAAACGCATACTTGTTTACTTGCAATGATAAAGGAGTATATCTATCATTAGCAGGTTTGCCAGTTCAAAAACCGACACGCAGCGAGGAAAAATTATAATTTGAACACCCTGCTATTTTTCAAGTTTTCCCACTTAGAAATCATGGAGGGGCCTGAAATTGTCATCGCAGGTGCATGTTCACTGTGGGAGACATAATCTAAAAAGAAAAATCCAGAAATCACAATGTATTATTTTTTACCTATTTATTTGTATGATACAGCTGCAAATAAGTGTTTAAACACCAGAGAAAATCGATGTTAATATTTGGTACAGTAGCGATTGTTTGCAATTCCAAAAGGTCAAACGTTTCCTGTAGTTTTTCACCAGATTTGCACACACTGCAGAGGGAATTTTTGCCCACTCCTCCACACAGATCTTCTCTAGGTTAGTCAGGTTTCTGGGCTGTTGCTGAGAAACACAGAGTTTGAGCTCCTTCCAAAGATTCTCTATTGGGTTTAGGTCTGGAGACTGGCTAGGCCACGCCAGAACCTTGATATGCTTCCTATAGAGCCACTCCTTGGTTATCCTGGTTGTGTGCTTCGGGTCATTGTCATGTTGGAAGACCCAGCCTCGACCCATCTTCAATGCTCTAACTGAGGGAAGGAGGTTTTTCCCCCAAATCTCGCAATACATGGCCCCGGTCATCCTCTCCTTAACGCATTGCACTCGGCCTGTCCCATGTGTAGAAAAACACCCCCAAAGCACCACCATGCTTCACAGTAGGGATAGTGTTCTTGGGATGGTACTCATCCTTCTTCTTTTTCCAAACACGGTTAGTGGAATTATGACCAAAAAGTTCTATTTTGGTCTCATCTGACCACATGACTTTCTCCCATGACTCCTTTGGATCATCCAAATGGTCATTGGCAAACTTAAGACGGGCCTTGACATGTGCTGGTTTAAGCAGGGGAACCTTCCGTGCTATGCATGATTTCAAACCATGACGTCTTACTGTATTACTAACAGTAACCTTGGAAATGGTGGTCCCAGCTCTTTTCAAGTCATTGACCAGCTCCTCCTGTGTAGTTCTCGGCTGATTTCTCACCTTTCTTAGGATCCTTGAGACCCCACAAGATGAGACCTTGCATGGAGCCCCAGTCCGAGGGATATTGACAGTCATGTTTAGCTTCTTCCATTTTCTAATGATTGCTCCAACAGTGGACCTTTTTTCACCAAGCTGCTTGGCAATTTCCCCATAGTCCTTTCCAGAAGGGTGTTCAAATACTTATTTTCCTCACTGTTTATGGGCTAATTTGTGGTAGGAAAAGACTGACTTGTGATTCTTATTCATTGGTTTTCAACACACAACACACCGTTGAGGGACTTAACTTTGGATGCACTATTGTTAGGATTTGACAAAGTTTGGAATTGTGGTGGACTGAATGCTGCTCATTAATGAGCCAGCACTCTGGCCTTACTAAGAAAGAGAAATGTTGACATTGCATTATTACAGGTGACTCATTTACTGCAGGTGGACGCCTGCCGTTTAGCCAATAGATTCTATCACACAATTGCATGCTCATCAGTGAGTTTGAAAACAAAAGGCCATTATTATCAAATCATTATTATGGCCATTATTGTCAAACGAAATCTCCCACTTAACGGGTTGCCCTCTTGGTCAGATAATACAGGCAGGATTGTGATCACTACAACAGAATTTGTAGCCAGAAAAATTGCATGTGTCAGCTTATGCGCCTAATGTTTTTGATGGCAATTTCTATAATCAGTCACCAATCAAATGCTGGAGTTAACAGACTGTTCTTTTATGGTTGGTACAGATCTCAATGCTGTGTGGGACCTATATATTAATCGGTCAAACGCAAAGGCCACTAGGGACCAGGCTCAGGCTGCAAATGCTCTGAAGTCATGGGCCAGCAGCTTGGGGCTTATAGATATTTGGCATGCAGTTAATCCCACCTGTAAGGACTATTCCTGTTTCTCAGGTAGACATAAATCCTTTTGCAGGATATATTTTCGTTTTTTTCATCCCCTCAATTATTTCATTCAATTGATAAAGGGCTGATACTTTCAATGACATTATCTGTCCATAAAGGGGTCCTTTGCGCCACCACAATTGGCGAATTGTCTCAACGTGCTGCTAGATGGCGCTTCATTACTTCTTAACTGAAAAATGAATCCTATATCACTCAGTTTATAGCAGAATTCCAGATATTTACAGAAATTCATGTTAGCTCTGTAGAAGACCCAAGGGTATTGTGGGGCACAATAAAAGGTTTTATTAGGAGCAATACCATACATTTCTGCTTCATCACTAAAGCTGCAAAACCTTGAAGCTGAGTTCACCAGACTAGACTCACTGCTACAAACAATTTTTCTGACTGGATAGCTTCAAAACGATCATTAGTCAAGACAGAAAGGAACAACATTCTGAAACAGTATGAAACAATATGAATTTGTCATCCATAGAGTTAGACAGCGCTATTACTTTCAAGGTGCTAGACCTAGTTGCCTTCTTGCTATGAGATTAAGATCCAGTGATTATTTTGCAGACATTCCCACTATAAAATCTTCAGATGGTAATATAAGAACTAACCCTATTGAAATAAATAAATCCTTTCAGACAATTTATTCCAATATGTATGAATCTGAGATTAATTTGGACAAATCTCACTGACTTGCCTCAGATATCAGCAGAGGAATTTGCCAGCTTGGACAAATTAATTTCTATGAAAGAATTAAAACTGGCAGTAACGAATATGCAAAAAGGAAAATCACCAGGCTTTGATATGATTCCCCCTAAATGTTATGCAACTTTTTGGGAACAGTTGGGCCCTTTCCTTTTTTGACATGATTAACTGCTCTATTGAAAAGGGTGAATTCTTAAGGGATGTTAACACAGCCTTAATTTCCTTACTACTGAAAAAGAATAAAGATTCTACAGAGTTTTCTATCTGTCAACCTCTGAGTCTGCTTAACGCTGAAGTAAAACTCTTTGCAAAGCCCGCCGTTTGGAGTTCCATATGTCAAAATTAGTGAACTCTGACCAAACAGGATTCATAAAAACGAGACTAGCAGCAGATACTGTTAGACGCCTTTTTCACATTGTTGATGCAGCAGAGGGCAATAAGACATCAATGTCACTTCTATCTTTTGACGGAATGAAACTTTTTGACAGGCTTGAGTGGTCATTTTTATGGTCAGTCTTAGAGGTGATAGGCTTTGGTAAAATATTCATTAACATGATTAAAGCTTTGTATTCTAATCCCTCAGCCCGAGTCTTAACCTGACGCACCTCCTCCTCTTTATTTCCAGTTTCTAGATCCTCACTCCAAGGCTGCCCCATGAGTCCTGCTTTATTTGTCCTCTGTCTAGAGCTGCTGGCGCAAGCCAGTGCCAATCGGTAATTGTGTCATCAGTACACATCACGTCTCATTATTTGCAAACAATGTATTAGTCTTTTTAGAAAACCCATCTCAGTCTCTTCCTCACCTTCTATCACTATGCAAGGAAAATGGAAGCTAATCAGGCTTTAAAATTAACTGGTCAAAATCTGCACTACTTCATATAAATGAGTCTGCCTGCAGCTCAACCATCTCTGATAAAATCCCCATTGTTAAGCAGTTGAAATATTTAGGCACTGCTTAAACCAGATTATTAAACATCACTATTCTGTTGCCCTGAACAAGGTTTTGACCATGGAAAAATGGTTGGGTCTCCCCATGTTGTTTTAAGCCTGTATCTCAGTGGTTAAAATAAATGTTTTAGCCAGGATTAATTTTGTGAGCTCTATGCTACCTCTCTCCCCTACTGCTGGCTAGTGGCGTAAATTTTAATCAGCAGTCTCTAAATTTATCTTGGAAATGCAAGTGGCCACTTGATTCTGAATGACCTGTCAGGCTTTCAGTTTTCTTGGACTCAGAAACGTGCTGTGTTTGCTGGATTTACAGTTGCTAAGAGAATGATTGCAACCATTGGAAGCCACCTCATGACGTTTATATCCTTGCATGGACCCTTGCCTTCTTGGATGTTGTGTACATGGAACTGTCGACGGTGCGCATCCATGGAGCGCTGGATAGGACCCTGGACACTTGCCGTAGCCTCGCTGACTCTTTGAGGTCCTCAACCAGCGCATGTGGTTTGTCCATTGTGTTGTGTCTGTCTGTGTGTGTGTCTGTTCATGAATATGTTTTTTTTGTCTGCCTCCCAGCTTTCCTCTTTGTGTTTTGTTGTTCTAAGACATGTTCCATTCTAAGTGTGGTGTTTGTAATTGTTTGTTTTGTTAATTTTTGAATATAAACAAAAATTAAATGATCACAAAAAAAAACAACACAACACACATTGTACAGCCGGTTACACTACCACCTTGGGGAGATCACATTACACTACAAACATGCAAACTGGCTAATACTTTACACAGCTATTGTATGTCAATGGCTATAACTAAACATAATCGGTATCGGAGACTAAAAACATGATCGGGGAATCTCTAATGAGTGCACATGCTATCTAAAAACTAGCCTGGAGTTCCTAAAGTAACCCAAATCTAGCAAATAAAGCATCAATTTACCACCTCACTTTCTTAATATCACAAAGAATGCTTACCTTATTCTGAAGTGGCATATTCCTAAAAATTATATATTAAACACCTTACAAACAGGTACTGTAAAAAAACGTTTGAGAACATAGACTGTATAATGAAGACCGACCTTACAGCTCCCCAAAAGTAGTGATGGCCAAATGAAGCTTCACGAAGCCCAAAACGCGAAGCCAAAACTCCCTGGTGATTGGCTACAACCATTTTAAGTAGTTATTATCACGCTGATGAATTTAGTGTACATGTTTCTGATATTTTTTGTTGTAATTAGTTGTTTGATGAAGTAAAAAGGGAGTGTAACATGATGATTGACGGCAGTGATTGTGCTTGTGATTGAGTCATTGGCGGGATACTCCACACTGCAATCACTATGGCACAGACTCTGGCTCCAAATCATGTCACTAGCACAAGATTGCAGCATTCATATTCATGATGTTTTGGCTTTTGTACAGTGTGAGAAAGTGGAGACACGCCGCCATCTTTATTTACCGTCTGTGGCGCAGATTCAGAATCACTACAGTTGTAATACTGATGAAAATACAATGCTTCTTTGAAGGTGTTAGTATTAGTGAAACATAAAGCATATTACAAAACGCTCTTCATTTACTCTTTCACAGAGTATAGTACATGGCCTATTTTTGTGATAACAACACAAAACATACAATTTGCAACATCACTCTTTGTAATTTATTAAAATGTAGTTGTTTTTTTATCATCCATCCATCTTCATCCGCTTTTCCGATATCAGGTCGCAGGAGCAGCAGCTCCAGTAGGAGACCCCAAACATCCCTTTCCCGAGCCATATCAACCAGCTCCGACTGGGGGATCCCGAGGCGTTCCCAGGCCAGGGTATAATCTCTCCACCTAGTCCAGGGTCTTCCCCGTGGCCTCCTTCCAGCTGGATGTGCCTGGAACACCTCCCTAGGGAGGCACCCAGGAGGTATCCTTAACAAATGTCCGAACCACCTCAACTGGCTCATTTCGACGCGAAGGAGCAGCGGCTCTACTCCGAACTCCTCTCGAATGCCTGAGCTTTTCACCCTATCTCTAAGGGAGATGCCAGCTACCATCATGAGGAAACCCATTTCGGCCGCTTGTACCCTGGATCTCGTTCTTTCGGTCATGACCCAGCCTTCATGACCATAGGTGAGGGGAGGAACGAAAATTGCCCGGTAGATCGAGAGCTTTGCCTTGGGATCAGCTCTCTTTTCGTCACAACGGTGCGATAAAAGGAATGTAATACAGCACAGGCTGCTCCGATTCTCCGACCAATCTCACGCTCCATGGTCCCCTCACTCGCGAACAAGACCCCAAGGTACTTAAACTCCTTCACTTGGGGTAAGGACTCACTCCCTGCCTGTTTTTTTACTCTGTCAGGTCTTTTCTCTCAAACCGTTTAAAATAGGACGAACCTCCTGGGAAAGAGATTGGATAATTCATTTTGGGATTACAAACAACATTGACCTTCCCTGCTATTGAGAGATTGAGAGTTGCCCATCTATTAACATCTCAAGAGAATTTATTCAATAATAGATCCCAATTAACTTAGACTAGGTCTCTGATACTGAGGTATACGGTACCTTGCTTGGGCCACTGAAATGCACCTGATTGGAAGGTACAGGGCTTTCTTGATAAAACTTGATGTGGATGCATTGGGCTGCTGAGTTGAGACCATGTGTTCTCTTCTTGGGTTATTTTTCACTGAGAGCACACTATGCCCCAGGGCCAGAATTGCAGAGCTGAAATGACTCTGGAGTGCACATTGTTTTGAAGAGAAGTAGCGTGTCATTTCTTTAAAAATGCATTTAATCTTGTGTTGTGTTTTTTTAAGTTTTATATCATGAGTTTCAAGTGCATGAACCCAAACGAATCAATCCGATAGAGGGGGATAAAAAGGGAGGGGATTAGACCATAAAGCTGCAGTTGTATTATATTGCCCTTACTATTTTATGTACTTATCTTTGATTAGTTAGTTTTGTCTTTGTTGGGATAGAAATGCAAATCTATCAGCTCCCAGCAAGCGGACATGTTGTGACATTAAAGGCCGTGTGACAAAGGAAAAAGTAAACTTCAAAGATCCAATTAAAGTCTATCATGTTTCTAACTGATTAATTAATTGGTTCATTAGAGCTGTGTTCTACTTCTGTGAGTCTCTGTATGATTCCAAGGTGAAGGAGGATAAATACGGCTGTGATCAACTCAAATTTACTTTTACAAAGCTAAAATTATTCCTTCTAATGAGCGCAGTGAAAATGAGAAGCCTGCTGCCTCCAAACACAAACACGAATAGGATTAGGATTTTGCTTTAGTGCAAGTTTCAACTCTTTTTGAAAAGCAAATAATTGGATAACAGCTGGGGGTGGAACACAACAATCTAGTATTGTATGAAAGGAATACTGGAAAAACAGGGAAATGTCTGATTGTGCGATAGTGTTCCCTGTTGTTTGGATATTTTGTTTCTTTTTCCTCTTTCTCCTGATTTTAGGAGCATTTTATCTCTGCTGTAAAACTTGGTACCTAATTAATTACTTCATTATTTCTGTTAGCAAAGGTTACTATATTTGCTTTGTTGTCTTGTTTTTGTCATGGGAAAAATAATTTTAATAGTTTTCTTAATAGGTTTCATTGACAAATACCAACATCTAGAAGTTTTTTAAGGAAAATACAATATACCAGAAAAGAGAAAGGCAAAAAAGGAATGACACAACAAGGGGGTAAAAAAGATGCACACACACTGCCATTTATGAATCATGGAGACAGATGAAGGGCAAAGGCAGCACCACATCTGTTATCAGAATTGCAGCTGGACAGCAGTTTGAAGGTATAATAATACAGTCCAACATTTCTGACACCAGAGGGTCTCAACCACATCCATTCACTATAGGACACACACACACACCTATACAGTGTGTATCCCCTTTCCTCCAGCTGAAATGACATGACAGCAGTGTTCTCTGCCTGAGTGGGCAGTGTGTAGATGTGACAGTTCACACTTCTCTCCAAACAGCCACAGCAAAGACATGACACAGCACAGTAGATGGCTGGCTGTAGACACACACTCCACCAAGTTATTTATTGAGAAGCCCACTATGGAGGCTTTGCAGTTGCATCACAGTGTCCTAGCAACCACAGTCTGGCAGTGAGCAAAAAAACAGAGCAAGGAAAAGGTAGATGTCTGCAAAAGACTGTTGATGCACGGATGCAAATCACTTCATACATTTTCTTAGTATGAGTGATACGTCTGGTAAGGAAGTCAATTTGTTTCTAAAATGAGATTTCTGTCTTCATCCAGGGTGTGTCACTGGAGAGGAACTAAAAGTCAGAGAAGTTGTTGAGGATGGAAACGGTGCAAAAAAGGGGAAATGTTGAAGCGACTACAAGTACTTTTCACTGGTTCAGGAAGTGATGCACTTGAACTTAAAGCAGTTGAATTGAATTACTCTCGGCCAGCTCAACAGGTTGGGTTGAAGAGCTCGGCAGTGGTGCTACTGTCGTGTTCTTTCATTTCAAAGTGCACCAGTTGTGTCATATAAAATTGTAAAAATCTAAAATAATAATAACGTAATCACATTTGTCATCTTTGTCATCTCACTTATTAATATATAGTGAAAAAGTAAAATTCCACAGAACCCAATGTAAACTTTTATATCAACTCATATTCCATTTGTCTTTACGGCCTGTTCTCCTTCTATTACCCTTCACTCTATAATCCTATTTCTCCTCTTATTCCATTAGTCTCCGTTCTTTCCATAAACTCCTGCTTCAGCCATCCCTCTGTCTGGTCCATATTATTTATATGTCAAGCCACAATATTTACTGTACTCAAACCATGACTAATGTTAGCCTAGCACCTGCCCAGCTGTAATTGCCCTCCCCATCAATCCCAACCCCTCACATTTCAGTGAGCATTTTCCTTGCTCATGCTCCACAAAGCAAATAACTTCCATGTTCTTTTCTGACGGTATCTCTGATAATTGACAGCGAGTGTTTGAATAAGCCACAAAGCGAACATTAGGAGAAAAATTCAAACAATTCGAGCAGGGAGGAAGATAGATGATAATCAAGGGAAAAGGATTACAGATCGTACTGACACTGAAGCAAAAAATATCGCCTCAGTCAGATGTACATTTGTCAAATCCTTTGGAAAGCAGTTTTAAGTTCATACAGTTCATTGCCATACATCACTGTGATTTGTTCCGTAACTACAGTAAACCATATTTCTAGTCAGTTACAGGCTTCATGCGTGTGACAAAAAAATATATAAAACACGTCAGAGCAAGAATACGTGGTGGATATTTGAGCATCTACCTAAACCCTGATGCTTTTCCAGCAGAGGTTGTGCATGCAATGGCAGGAAAGCTATTCACTCTGGAACAGCTGTGGAGTAATGTGGTTTCCATTAAAGTCAATGTGTGTACTTCCATAGACCGCGGAACGGCTGCGTCCAGCTCCGGCGATCCCCAGACCTCCGGAGCAGAAACACATAACTTCTATTTTTGCCGGACGCAGCAGAGCTCAGCAGCAACCGAGCAACATACGGCAGATAGTTTGGGACAGGAAGTCAAGCAGATAAACAAATCAAACATCCAGTTAATTTTCAAAATAAAACAGAGCGTGCGCAGGGTGGATCATATGTCCCTGAACTATACCTTGAAAACACATCACAGAGTTGTTTCCTCTCTACTCCTCTGGATGCAAACAAACTGTTCTTCTACATGAATTTGCAAGATCTCGTGGGTCCTCGAGACATCAAATGACAGTCAAGGCAGCAGCCGTTCCACAACAGATCCGGAACTGGTCCTTGACGGACGGCCGAGCACGGAGCCGTCACACAGTGGAGCCATTCTGCATCCTGTGGAATTTGGGGTAATACTCTGAGCAAAATTCACCTTTGTATTGGGGTGCAGGCAAGAACATCTTAAAAACTTGTAAACTGAACTTTTAACATACTGTACTGTGCTTGAAATGTCCTCAAACATTCTCATTGAGAGTGAAGAAAAGGTGTGTTAAAAACGTTATGCCTCCTTACACTTCAGAATCATTTGTCAGACATCCTACTGTGGACAAAATGGCAAAAAGCTTGGAAAATAATACAACTGGAAAAAAGCTTTCGACAGCATTATACCTCACAAAACAGTTTAAACCCTAACTATGTATGTTTAAGGACACAGAGTTGCTCTGTGTAACGCCTTCAGTCCTCTGATGACACATCTTCCCGGATGCGGAGATGACACTGAGTTATTTAGTGGCCAGTTTTCTTTTATAGAGCACAGTTACACACTTATCAAGTCTATAACAGTGAATGTGATTCATTTCGCCATTTCATATGGACACAAGGCTACCACACTAGGTCGTACTTACACAGCTGTACTCAGATATCTTTAAAATAACTGCAGACAGCAAGTGATCATGTGCTGAAGAATAAGACCTGACAGTAAAGATTCCTTCCACAACCCCACAAATGTTTAGTGCAGGTCTGAGCAGATTCAAACCAACTATGGCACTCTTTGTTTAAAGAAGAAGGCTCAAGGAATGGCAAATCAGTGTGCTTTCAACCCTCTGTTGAACACAGGGCTTAAAGTATTCTGGCACCATGCCGGATCTGCGGCATGAGGCCATGAGGAAAAAATAAAAACAAAAAGATATTTGGGAACTATGCTGTTTGATATTTATTTCATGCACTGGGTTTAACCAATCATCAAACTTCCACCTACCAATTAAACAAGTTCTAGCCAATTAGATGCAAAGTAGGGCAGATCTTTGCAAAAAATTTCCAATTTTAGAGCATGTAGATACAGCTTTGGTTGAGAAAGGAGTTAAAAACTAATGGCGCTGTGCATGAAGAAGAGGACAAAGGAAAAGGGTGAAGACGGAAAGCTTTTGGGCGTGTAGCACCTGGTGCCTCAAACTGAGGGAAGGAACATCCAGTAGTTACTATACGGCAGCAGTGGTGAGAAAGTGCTTAGTAGCTTTGGTCTGAGTTTGTTGAGTTTGACTGCACCTTCACTGACCAACCATGTTTTCTCCCAGAGTTTAGACGTCTAGCTGTACTGAAAATGAAACAATGCAAAGTTTTTAATAAATGTACATAAAGCAACTAATGTCAACATAGACAAAGTAACATCACATCACCCCCTCCAAAAAATAAGTTTCAGGCTCAGGATTATTTTTACTTTAAGCCAGAGAGCGCCATCTTGGGGGCTCAGAAAATAAAGGACATGCTTCACGAAGCTTCATGATGCTTTATTTGTCCACTAAATTAGCTAATAGATCATATTTAGAAAAACACATACGACAAAAACCAGAAATAAAACCATACATGGGCGCAGTAAGTAGGTGGGAGAAGGGGACATTTGCCTCCCAACTTCCCTTTTTTCACAAATCCCTGCATCCCCCATTATTGTAACACGGTACACGGTATAGGTACAGATACCGATGAACTCTCATATTATTCTGTACATCTGTGCTGAATGCGGGCTCACAGGATGCAATTGTTGCTGGATGCACAGAAACGCTCAAGCCAGATAGTGTAGTGATAGCCCACGTTTTCCATCATGCAGTACTGGACTTAATATTGTGTTAACTTTGCTATATAATGTTGGAAAATACAATGTTCTTTTGTTAATGCTAGGTTGTACTTTTTCTGTGCTGGTTTATAGTTTGAGCCATTAGTGAGGTGGCTGCAAGTTTTACTTACAGATATTTGGCTCCCCCACTTCTCAAGTGAATCAAGTGCCCTTGGTGTCTTATTTGGTGTGATCATAGCCGAAGAAGTGGCCATTTAGTATTTCTGAAAGATTAACTGGAGACACTGCTTGATAGTATGAGAAGAACTCCTACTTATTAGCTTTTAGTGTCTTGCTAAAAGCTTCTACAGTTGTCCAGCTTTAATGGTCTACTTTAGTTAAGTTCAATGTGTCTACCTGCACATATATCCCATATTCGAGAGTTTTTTAAACTAAAGTACTAAGATACTAGACTAATATACTTTTGTTTAAAAAAATAAAAGAAGGGGCCTAACATTGAACCAGTCTTGTTTAACAGGTTCAACTGAAATTATAAGCATTAAAGGTGCACTATAAGTTCCTGCTTGGTTTCAGCGCACTTTCATTTTTTTCTCAAATCATAGGCATCTCTCCTGGATCCGCTAGCTGCTTGCCTCCTGAACACACTGTGAAAAAGTCTCAGTGGAAAACACAGGGGTTGTAGACATCAAACAAACACTAAAGGCACAGGCTGGGCACCAAAATACAACCACTCCAACCAATAACCAGCAAAATGGTTTGGGAGGGCTGGGGGTTAGAGACAGTTAGTCAGTTATTCATGACAGTTATGGAAACATGCGGGGAGGGGCGAGCCTGCTCTGTTATGTGTGAAATGAACTTGGAACGTAAACAGAAGTGACCATGCAGGAACTCGTAATGCACCTTTAATGAGCTGCTCTCAAGACAAAATAACAACCGCTGAAAATCCCTCGCCACCCGTAACGCCCAGCCAGATGTGAGACAAGTGAACTCCACAGTGGCAGCTTGTCAGACAGCCTCTCCCACAGTCTAGAGGTAGCAATGGAGATAGTGTAGGTGGGGGGAGTGTGTTTGTGTGTGTTTCCTCAATACCTTAAGGTCCATGATGCCCCCGGAGGAACAGATGCAATGTTCGTGTAGTTTGTGTAGTTTGTGTAGAGTGTGTATGCTCTCGCATGGATGACTGTGGGCAATCAAGAGTAAATGTTTGAGTGTGAATTTCTTGCTCCAATGGGAATTTCTCAGCTTGCCATCCAATGGTTAGTATAGCTCTCTTTCTGGATACCTGTGAATTGGCAGTGAATCGTTTGAAATAAACTAAAAATCTTTCCACACCAATCCATCTTCTATGCTGCGCTGGTTTGATGAAGCTTGAATGTTTTATTATTATATGGGCCAAGAGACACAGGTCTATTGGAATGCTTTACTTTTGAGTATTCTGTATTTTGTCCTTCAGACCCTTGTATGCCAGATTATGTCTTTTTCCCAGAAGAAAATAATTTGCTTCTATCACAGGAAAAAAGTTTCAATTTTTTTTTTTAACAACCCGGATCACTGAAACAAAGTGTACATCATGACACACTTTGGGCCCTATTTTATTTATCTAAGCGAACGGGCATGTCCATATCCACTTTTTATCTATTTTGATGATGGAAAAAAAGGTCTGTGCGCCGGTCGCATGGGTCAAAAGGGTTGTACATCATGTCTTCATTAATTGTATTTTATTGTATGTTTCTTTATATATGTATAAAGAAAATAAAACAGAAATAATGGGAAATAAAAAAAATTATACAGAACTAAATAAATAAACACATAAAAACATTTAAAAATAACTTAAAAAAAAGAGTTAATAAAATAATAATTTAATAAAAGGCATGACAAATGACATCTGAAAGTAAATATAATAGAATGTTAAATAAAGAAAGAAGCAAAGTAAAACGGATTAAGTCACATTTAAGCAATTGACGAAGGAATGAATACATTTAAAATCATATTAATTTATTTATCAAGTCATTTATATATTTTTAACAGGCAACATTCATTCTCCATTGATAAAAATAAATACATAGATTCCAACCTGGGGGTTTGTTTACGTCCTACTCCTGCTTGTTTTACTCCTGTTGCTAATGATTCTTGCCCTTTGTGACGTTGTTTTAGCGATGTTATTACTTTGTTGAGTACAAGGGTATTATTCCATAAGAAGCAGTGCCCAGGGTTACAGGTGTATTACCCAAGTTATGATAAACTATAGTTTTCTTTTATAATACAAGACTTCTGAAATTGATTTACAGAAAACCCTGAGAACAAAAACAACAATCGAAAGTAATCCATGTCAATGTAAACCGGGGAAAGACCATAGACCACACCTTACTGCTGTGCATGTAAACGCACTGACTGAGGAAGCAGATAGGCCTGCCTTCTAGCATCAGTGAGGTAAGCACTGAGTTTTTAGATTGTGGAAAAATGTAAATTTTTGTACATTCAATGGTGCTAGGCATGCTGGCTGTGGCATCTTCCAAACAGCTGTCATCTTTGGCCATTCGCACATAACTTCTTCAGGTGTTAAGCAAGAATGTTGTGAAAAGGAAACTCTACCAGTGATAAGTGAGTGCGTGGGTGAACATGGCTCCAGTATCAGGAGGATCTCAAGTCCGTTTTGGTGTACAGAAGGCACCATTATTTTGGGAACATTTTTCTTGACTGCAAATGTTGGGTGCCCATGTGTCAACACAGAGCTAGCATGTTTCAAGTGGGCAGAAGAGCATTAAAATGGGTCAACCTCTAATTGGGAAGACGTTGCAATTCCTCGGTTGGTCATACGATACTGTTTAAGGTAGCATTTTACTGCAAAACTTGGTACTCTAACTGCTGACATCTATTTTGTTTGCCAGGTGTAAATTATAGCCAATAGCTAAAATCAAAACCAGCTGGGTTCTGCATCTTAAGGACCTAGATGACATCAGCATGGGATACTATCTGGTGATGGCCAAATAAAGCTTTGCTTTCTTTTTTTTCTGAGCCCACTAGATGGTACTCTTGGTTTAGCATAATAAATTAAATATTGTGCATCTTTTATTTTAACTCATTAAAAATGTGAGCGAAAACAAAAGTGCTACATTTATATTGTCGTTTTGTTCAGTGTATGTGAACAAATTAATACATCCTTGAAAAAGGTAATTTATAGACTGGAAATTCAATAAAACATGGCTTTATTTTGTGTATAAAATGTCTTCAGACACATTTTTCTAAGCAAAGCGACCCCAGTGAGGTGAAGAATTCTTGCCTTGAAGCTCTAATACGTTAATACTGAAATTTGTCCTTGCAAGGATATCCTTTGAAATGTCATAATGGAGCTACCGCTTTGTTTTCGTCCACTTGTGTCCTGCCCCGCAGCATATCCTTTAACGTTGTGCAATCTCCTTATTTTTCAGTGGTGCTCTTGGTTTATTTGTGACTTTTATTAGTTTTTGTGGAGCAACACAGTCAGTGTTGGAGGATAAAAAACATAGTGCTGGCTGTCTTCATGAAAGAAGAAAACACTCAGCCTTTACGATAAAGGTCCAGTATGGCTTTGTGTTGATATTGATTCTTCCTTAAATTCCATGGAGAATGAAGAGCAAAGCTGAAAAGACAAAAAAAAGTCAAAAAGGAAAATGTTCAAGGAAAAAGAGGAAGGAAGGTGTAAAAAAGAGAAGAAAATGAGATATTAAAGTTAAGATGAAAGTCGACAGCTGGAAGTAAGAAAAACGGGTTGCAGAGAGGTTTTTCCACGTCTATCACTGCCACAACTGAAAGCTATTCATGTTATTTGATCTAAAAAATAAGATTCAGTCAGAGAAAAGACCCCAAAGTAATAATACACAGGAGACAACATATCTAAAAAAACACATTTAATGGCCATCTAAATTTAACTATATGACATTTGTGCACTCACCAAAGGGGAAAAAAAATAAATTAGAGTTGTTGCTAAGTGCTGGTGGAGGTACGAAGAACAAGCTATAAATTACATAGACGAATCCATGAATTTGTAGCATTTCTAAGCATGAATCTGACAACTAACAAGGGAAATGGAAATGCTCCCTAACTCCATATTCTCCATATTCTCATTAACCAATTGTATTGCAGCAAGTTTAGCCTAGAATTAGCAGTTTGAGCGTTCTTACATGCAGTAATCCACTCTGGAAATTTCTCTTGTAGATCACCCTCCCATGCTTTTATTTTAGAATCTGAGGAGTCAAGTAAACTGTCCCTCAGAAGGTTTATAGGGGATATCATACATGGCTTACTAGGACTTGAATTTTTTTAATATTATCATCTACCGGATTAAACATGTCCTTAATTAGTTTTATTCCTCTTTTAGCCCATGCTTTAAATCCACCATCAGCTCTACCCGGCGAAAAAGACCAGGCGTTTCATTTGAATATAATATATAGCATATAAGTATAAGATTAGATGTCTTATTTTTTAAGGTTTTTGAAAGTATCCAAATGCATTCACGCAGGCAAAGAAATCATTTCAGAACCAGATTCAATATCTTTCTATGCTGGCAATTTTTTTCTCAAGAATAATAAAACCTCATCGTTCCTGCATCATTGAGTAGCCCAAAGGTACCACAAGTTGCTGCAGTTAAGCCCCTCCCCCTAGCGTAGTGTGAGGCTTCTTTTTTCTCCATATAAAATTACTTAAACGTTTCTTTAGACTAGAAAAAAAGTGGGGAAGAGGTGGCAGAGGGATATTTGGAAGATATAATGTATAATAACTTGGTGACAATAGTCATCTTGAGTATATCTGCCTAATTGAGAGATTGGGAGTAATGACCATCTTTGAATTAAATCATAAGTAGATTTGATGGCTGGGTTGTAATTGGTTTGAACAATTTCTTCTAATCTGTTAGTAATTTGAATACCTAGGTAAGTAAAATGAGTCAATCTGAGTCATCTGAGCTGGAATTACCCAAATTTGTAGGGAAAGTAATTACATCAAAGAGCAATGTGATCAACCTGGCTTATAGATATACCTGAAATCAGTAAGTGCTGTAAATAGAGTTGATAAGGGAAAGCCTGACTGTACCCCCAAGTTGATCTGAATTGGTTTAGATAGATTATTAGTAGCAATTACAGTATTTCTGCATATGGCTATCTGTATAATAGTTTCACCAAGTTAAAAAAACTTTTCCCAAGCCCAAATTGTTGTAGTACTTCCAATTTCTCCTGCATCCACCATGTGTGTGTGTGTGTGTGTGTGTGTGTGTGTGTTTGTGCCTGTCAGTTGCGGGGGGAGCTGCAGCCCTGCCTGCTGCAGAGAGCCAACAGGATTGAAACAGCATCTTCAGCGGCTTTAGAAGGAGAAATCGTTACAGCGTACATTTATGTTAAAATGTATGCAGGTTGGCAGGATGGTCTGACATGTTTTCTCTTTTGCTGTATGTGTTGTTGGTGAATGAGAAATGTTTGAGTCATACACGTCTGGTCAAAAACATTGAAATATACTGTATATGGCAACGTAAGTGTGACATTAACCTCCCGCTTGGTCATTGGCTCGCAGAGTCACATACTGACACAGAGTCTGGCACGTGGGACTGCTGGGACTGGTCGATGTTGCAGGAAACTCTGGATATTGGTCAAATTTGCAAAAAGGTTGCGGTGATAGGTCAAAATTTTGAGTCGCACCAACGTCACAATGATTGGTTGAATTTACATGAATTGGCGCGATCACGACATTGCAAAATCCTGCAAGGACTGCAAAGTGACATGGCTCGCCAGGCTTCTGGGTAGAATCCAACGTATTGCAACATTCTTTCATCACAGCTCTACAGTGAGTCACCAACTAAAGGTAAATCAGAAATACCTGGGCTTGAAAAGCACAAGTTGCAGAATGATTATGTATAGTATAGTATATATAATATATACATAGTTTCCTAGAACAGCAACCTGCAATTTGTGCCACCTTGCTTTCTCCAGACCTATGAAAGGGAGAGGCCGATCTTTGCACCCTAAATGAAACCGACATGTCAAATGCAGAGGACATCGTCACCACCATAAAAGCAGTGAATGACTTTGTCGTCTGAAGGGGCCAATCCAACAGTGTCTCTTGTCGATCCTGTCATGGCACAACTCCTTAAAAACATGACTGAAACCAGAGACTTACCCATGGTTCGTTAGATAAAAAAGGTAGTACAAAAGTGTGGCAGAGAAGAAGATGCTTCATACAGCTTCAGCACTGGATCCCCGCTTTAAGGGGTTGCCTTTCCTGACAGAGAAGGAGAGATTTGATGTGTACAGTATAGTGATTGAGGAGGCAGCATCCTTGGAGGTAATTTCATCATGTTTGTTAAATGTATAAAATAATAATTTAATAAATTGTACAGTAACAGTCTGCAGTTGTACCAACTGAATCAACACATTCTCACCCCCGTCTCGTAAAATACGGATGCTTGGTCATGTTGTTATTATTGACACTAAAAGTCTCTTTTAGCGTCTGATCTAAACATGCTTTATCTAAATGGCACTCACTTTTGACGAATGAAGGAAAAGGTCATGGGTGGGCTTACGTTTCCATGAAGCGGGATAAACAGGATTTTCGAGGTTTAGGAAGAGAAGAACGGACGGATACCATACTTACTCTTAGTGCCACGTCACGTTCAAACCCAGTGTAGCTCTCCCTGGTGCATTCAACAATCATGCTGAAGGGTGTTTCTTTTGCTGCTTCTGATGCTGACAGCCACTGTTCAAACATTCGTATTTTACGAGTTCGGAGGGAGAACGGGTTGAGTGAATCTGCTAAGTTAAAGCTTTTTTTTGTTTTTTTATATCCAACAAAGAATGAGTGTCTCCTGACAAGGGTGCCAACTCTGCCAAGAGAAGACACATCAATAGAAGGCTGCACCCCACCTGCTCCCAAAATAAAAGCCTCGTTGCTGCTTATGAGGTTGCTTGAACAGTCTTTCAGTGATACTGAAGGCCCAGCCGTGGCACTAAAGACCCCCTAAGCCATGGCAGAGGAGGAAATGAACATATACCACAAAGCCTCACTCCTGCCTTTGATTAA
>NC_048416.1:5350250-5355657 GCF_013103735.1 Etheostoma cragini
GTTAATGGGATATTTAAACGTACCGCAGACCTTGTGTCTCACACGTTCCAAAACACAATATTTCCTGATGTTTGCCTTCCCAATGTTACGCTTTGCGTCACGCTACGGAGAAACCTTTTACCTCTTCCCGGAGTTTAATAGCTCAAACTCTGAAGACAACGCGTGAGAGTTATCTGATAGAATGGTTTTAGCCTGCTTGATTGTTGCCTGATCAAAAAGCTCCTGCGGGTTGAGGGTTGCGGGTTTTCCCATAATTTTGCCTGCCGTTTTAACCAGATTGAAAATCTGAGTTTTGGATTTTGCTGTCATATTCCAGATCATTATCCATATTAACACCTATATATTTAAAGGACGCACCTGCTTGAGTTCATGACCATGAATGGCCACAGGTAGACCCCAGATCACCTGGAGATCAGAGCAGTTAAACATAGTCCTCAATAAATCAAGTATAGAATTCTGACACAAAGAAAGCGTAAGGTAAAGGACATCCAACAAAATTGGCAAGGGAGCCAATCCCAGAAGTGGAAGGTTGTGGATGTACACTACTTTTTCGGTATCTGCTTAGGCATATATAAATATAAAAATAATGTTTTTTTCAAGTTCATTGAAGTGCAAAGTGAACTCAGTTGATTGGGTATTAGATTTCAGATAAAAGTAGACAAAGCAGTTTTAGACAATGAGTATTTATTTTGCCAGCCCAACTGCCACTGACAGATTTCATCAGCTCTAGCTAGCTAGCCAATTAGGTAATTTAATGAGTTAGAGGGCTGAGCCGAGTACTTGGCAAACGAGCATCCGGTATGGATAAAGCACTTTTACTGAGTACAAGTATTATAAGAGTAATGCGATTCAATATCTGTACTCGGATTCAATGGAAGTCTTAATTGACTATGTCTGCGTTCTGTGATAGGCTAGTCACAGTGCTAGTCCCAGCGCCCCCCCCCCCTACACTATTCTGTGATAGGCTACACCCAGCACCCCTCCCTACACACACACAGATTCCTCCTGTTGCTGGGTGCCCCTCAATCTCACTCGCACACAGAACACGGTTAATTAAACAGCTTTCTCACTCTCCCTCCGCGGAGCTTTTCCGTTAACATTTAGGGTTTATTCAGCTTCAGGTATGTTTTATACTTCGGTGCAAACTAGTACCTAGCAACCAGGAGACTTCTGGTAACAGTGGGGTTTGTTCAGACATCGTGCTTGGTAGAATGGGACTCGCGTTGCATCTCTCCCGTCTGAGTTGTTTTTTTTGTTTGTTTTTTAAACTGCCTGCTTGCTCTAACCAGTTTTTTGGAGTGTCTGAAACTTTCTTTCTGTTAAAAAAAAATAAATAAAAGGCAGTTGCGGTATAAATAAATAATATTACAAATTAAGATCCACAAACAAACACATTCCAACTTGCTGCCCCCCTTCTCTCTCTCTCTCTCTCTCTCTCTCTCTCTCTCTTACTCACTCACAGACACACAGAGACACACTCACACATACCTGGTGTGAAATACAAAAGAACTAAAAAAAAAGGTTATCACACTGATCATAGAAAAATTAAAAGTTTAAAAAAGAAAGTTATGTTGTGTATGAAAACTCTTGTTCATTATATGTTACTTAATAATTGAAACCGCTTTGTTGTATTTACTGTTGCAAAACTTTTCCTGTATATAGTTCATTTGTTACCATGACAACACCAATGATGTGAAGCTCAATGCTGATGCTGTCATGTAAATAGTTTTATAATCAGCAATAACTATAACAATTTCTGATCAACCCATATCATTTGCATGCTTAAAATAACATAACGGTTAAATCCCCGCCCATTTCAAGACAACCCGACCCACTTCCGGGTTAAATCTGCCCACTTCCGGGTTAGGCCCTGCCCAGTCCGAGTACACTATTGTGTCATCCGATTTCTGTCTACATGAAAATGTTGTGAATTCCAAAAATCTCCAAAAAAGTTTTCTTGGTGACAAACAGAAGGGCTGGGTCACTTTTGAAATTCATGCAGACGTCACACGTGTGCAACAGAGAGACTCATTTGGAGCAACAACAATGACATTTGTGTTGTTTGACAAAAGAGTTTCAATTCAAACTCCAAACAGAAGTGCACTTTAGACACAAAGTGCTGATGAGGGTAAATGCGGTGTGGGTGTAGTGTTGTAGCCTCTCTGACCCATCTTCAGAGTGGTAATTTTTCTCAGTGCATATGTTCCTATCCCTACAGATGACACACATGCACGCACCCCACATGGGTGCATACACACCCACCCACACACACACACACACACACACACAAACACACACACACACACACACACACACACACACACACACTCACACACACATACCTGAAAGCCACCAAGTCTCCTGTGATTACATTGTGTGGCTCTCCTAGGACTCACACACACACCAACACACCTGACTGCTACCAAGAAATCGCCTCCTGTGATTACATTGCATGTTCCCTCAAGACATACCCACACATGCCATAACACACTCACACACACACACACACACACACACACACACACACACAAAATGCACAAAGTGCCATTTTACCCAGAGGAATAATCTCTGTGGCTGCTATTTAGAGTGAGCGAGTTTCCTCTAACTGGATTATTGCAGCCACTCCTGCTGTCACAGGGGAGATAGAGCAGCTACAAGGTTGGAAGTCTTTCCAGTGATGGGAGAACATCCAGAAAAGGTATAGAAATGACGGTCAAATCCAAACTTGATCTCTAGTCTCAAATTTGAAAGATCTTATTGTAGATATGTTGGAGTTAAGTCTCTTAGGTCATGTCCATAGTGTTCAACTTTGCCAAAGAGAGAAGGAAGAAGCTGCCTCAATCACATTTTGTGTGGATAATGAAAACATGTGGCCAATCATAGCTGCAATTCCTGCTACAATCACTACTTACACTACTTAGGTGCAACTCCTTAACTCTCAGAAATTCCCACAACTTCACGTGAGTTCACTTATTCAGGCCGAATATCCATTGCCTTGGGCTTTGTGTTGGCATTTTTAACTACGGACGATTTATGAGTACTATGATTAAACTTGTCTGAGATCTCTGCAAGGTATATCCAACAGCTAGGCAGACTAAATGTCCAGTCTGAGTTTTCAACCTTTGAACATACACGTTCCACCAAAACAAGTGCCTTTCCCAAGGCTTGTGGAGGAAGGTCTGACAAAGAAGGTCTAGCAGAGAATAGCAGAGCGCCTCCTGTGATGGCAACCACCATACATGGGGACATTAGCTAACCTTTTTTGAACTAGGCTTTAAACTGGTATAAAGAACCTTTTTCTGATGTGGAGGGGAGAGGAGTATTTTAAGCCTTTATTTATACAGAACAGCTGAAGACATGAAAGGCGAGAGAGAGGGGGGAATGACACGCAGCAAAAGGCTGCAGGTTGAGTCAAACCTACAGGTGCCCGAAGATGGGCATTTTAACATGTGGGTCTATTGGGATGGACTCCCTTTTGGAGCCAGACTCAAGTGGCTCAAGTTTTTGGCACTTCCGTGTTGGTTTCATTTTTTAACACCAGAGGTTGCTGCTTGCAGGACTACATACTTTGGATTCTTTTAAACCATTTCAAAGTGGTGATTTTAGGAACAGAAATCTGGTGAAAAATTAAAATGTCGGATGAAGTCATAACTGTTGCCATAATTCCACAAAGTTGTCTTACTTTTCTACTGTCCACCAGGTTTGGGAGACAAAAGTTCTACTCTTGCAGTTGTTCTCGTGTACATATGTGGAACAGAAACATGGTTCTACACAAGTACAGAACTGTTTGGGTTTGGGGTTTGGTTTTGGGTGTTTCTTGGCCTTCCTTGTGCTTGTGTTAGTTTTCTCCACGGTTTTGTGTTGATGGTCCTGTCTTGTGTTCCCCGTTAAGTGCTGTTTGTTCTGCTTCCTGTTTTATGTTAATAGTCTGGTTTCCTGTTCTGTCTCGTCTTGCACAGCTATACTTTTGTCGCTCTGATTGTCTTGCCCCGCCCTAATGTGTTTCACCTGACGCATCACTTGTTCCCCGTTATCTTGTTACCTCTTTTACTTAACCTCAATGTTCCCTTTGCCTGGTGTCTGATTGTTTTGTCTTGTGCTGCATGGAATCCTGTTCGTCAGCCGGCCTGTTCCCGTCAATGTTCCTGATTCCCCAGTGAGTTGCTGTTCCCGTTGACGTTCCTGATCCCCCTGTGAGTCCTCCACAGTGTAGCTTTCCTGTTTTTGCGTTCCCTTCTTCCACTGTACCTGTCTTTTAGATTTTCGGACCTTTTTTAGATTTTTTTGTAGTTCCCGGATTTTGCCTTCTTTCCTTTGCTCCCTGTGTTTGCCTTGGACTGTGTTATTATAAAACCTGTTTACCTGCTCCTACCCGCCTCCTCTTCTCTGCATTTGGGTCCTCACCTCACCCCCACCGTAATGCAGAACATCCCATTGGTAACACTTCCCGGTCATCTCGCTCTCATTGTCTATTTAAAAAAAAAGATTAACCTTTATTTAACCAGGTAGACTGTTGAGAACAGGTTCTCATTTGCAACAACTACCTGGCCAAGAAAAGCATAAGCGTGCAGGACAACATACAGTGTTTCATACAATGCAATACAGGAATACAGAAAACAAAAGTTTAAATTAAGTGCAGATTAAGTAGGCATTACAGTACAAAACCAGTGAGGTGAGGTGTAAGTTAGACAAAGGATAAGTTAAAGTGATATGTTAATAACACAACATTTCTAGTTTTAATGACTACTCAAAGCACAGGGACCTTTCACCATTCACACACCGATGCCAGCCACCCCAAGACTCCGATCCAGTGTCTCTCTCTGTATGCATACAGTATATATTGGGCAGAGAATCTGCTGACTTTGGTAATGTTGGTTTTTAAAAAGTTAACAAGAATGCTATGAAAACAATGTATTTCTGATTGTGAATGCTGCAGCCAGGTTAGGGAAATGTAGAATAAAATGTAACAAGAGTGCTACAAGATTGAAGCCCCCCCTTTACAGTGTCAACAAGAAATATAGAAATGTAAAATGTAAGTAGTGCAGAAGAAGTAAAAAAGTGGAGAGGGGATGTGGTGCACAATATATATATATATATATATATTAGAGCCGGGCAAGTTAACGCTTTATTATCGCGTTAACTCATTAATTCATTAACGCCCAAACAATTTTTATAGCGCGTTAACGCAGTTGTTATTATTTCTTTATTATTGTAAAAGTTTGTTGCTCACAGGCTTTGTAAATACTGCAAAGTTGAATTTTCTTATCACCGAAGAACTTCCAGTTTAAAATATCACCTTGACAGTTGATATCAGCAAATACAATACAATAGCAATGAAACACACAGTGGTGCGAGGCTTCGGCAGACTACGTTAGATGCAGCGTGTGGGTAAGTTTAGATAAACAAA
>NC_048416.1:5355757-5363359 GCF_013103735.1 Etheostoma cragini
TCTTGAGTCTGTTAGTCTTTGCTCTGATGCACCTGTAGTGCCTTCCTGAGGGGAACAGGTCAAACAGATCAAAGCCAGGGCATGTGGTAGATGTCCTTGACGATGTTCTCTGCTCTGCTGAGGCAGTGGGAGGTGTAGATGTCCGTCAGGGAGGGGAGAGGGCAGCCTAGGATCTTTTTTGCTGTCCTTCCAACCCTCTGCAGCCTCTACCTGTCTGCCACGGGGAAGCTGCCGTAACAGCAGGCTCTCGATGTCCGAGCGGTAAAAGGTCAGCAGCAGGTTGGAGTCCAGGTTCCTGTGGACCCTCAGGAAGTGTAATCACTGTTGGGCCTTCTTGATGACAGTGATGTTGTCTGTCCAGGAGATGTCAGCGGAGATGAGGACGCCGAGAAACCGGAAGCTGTGGGCCCTCTCCACACACTCGCCGTTGATGTACAAGGGGGATGAGTCGGTGCTGTTCTTCCTGAAGTTGACAATGATCTCTTTGGTTTTCTTGGTGTTCAGAGTCCGGTTGTTCTCTGAGCACCAAGCGGACAATCTCAGGACCTTCTCTCTTTAGGCTGCCTCGTCTCCCTTTGAGATGAGTCCCACCACTGTGGTGTTGTCTGCAAACTTAAAGATGAGGTTGTTGTTGTGGGCCGGACTGCAGTTGCGGGTGTAGAGACAGTACAGGAGGGGAGATGATTTAATTTAAAACCTGTTGAGATCTAACTCCATGTAATGGTATTTTATTTCTCATTCTTTGTCTCTGTGAAGAGGTCAAGACCGGCACTTTTGCCTCTCACTCACCCCCTCTTTTTCTCTCTGACAGACTAGATCAAAGCCAAACCATTAGCATATATAAAGAAACCTGTTGTTAAACAGCAGGATGTAACTTTCTGTCTCCAACACCCTGGTGTCTTAGACTAGGCTAAGATAATAGAATGTTGATTTCTGTATTTTTGTGAGGATTTCTCATGTACCTGACAAGAACCTTTTGATCTGTGACAGAAAATGACCCCAAAGGGGGAGAGTTTAGAGCCATGTCCGTCCTCATTGGACAGCAAAGAAGCCAAGAAGACATGTTCTTAACGTTGCCATGCCAATGACAAACCAGTGCGAATGCTCTTACACCAGGTGAAATAGAACTGCCTTGATGTGAAGGGAATCTAATTGGGATATTGAGAATGATTCAGGACTGATTTATTTGACTCCAGAAAGGAGGCATGTCATTCATTTACCTGTAACTGGCTCTTGACCAACTCTTTTGGATTTTTTTATTAGACCCCCCACTGCAGTGTTGGATTACAATGGAAAACCCGGCATGGACAACAGCACAGCTTGTGCAAGTATGTTAATTATTGCAGGGAGTTTGCACACATTTACAGAGGTGGTGGCACAAGGGTCGCCACCCAAACTATGCAGGGAGGCTAGGTACTGCCTTAAAGAGACGTTAGCATGAATGTAGACTCTTTGTCTTGTCTTGTTAAAAAGTGTCCTCCCCATTGACTTTTGTGTTAAAGCTATACTGGCTAGAGTATTATTTTTTTATTTATCATTTACTGATTTCAATCAGGAGACACTTAATTTAAAGAAACATGCTGATGTATTGAGACTTTAGCTTATTCACTGTATCTCCCTGAGTTGCAATGTTGATTGATAAGGGGTTTAGTATGGAGGGGTACAATGGAGTCCAGACCATGGTCGTAGTGATAAAGGGATGAAGAAAGAGCATGAAGATCTGAATGGATGTGATGTGAAGCGGGACGTCTGACACTGAACGGGAATGATGAGAACTGAAGGTGAATGTTTTTGTTTTTGTCTGAAGTGACAACTTACAACAGCAGAATGCAACAACGCAATAGCTCATGGAGATTGTAGAAAAATGTGGTTGGTTTAACCAAGAGAGAAAACTCCCAGAGTCAGCTGATTAGCTTGGAAGAAAGAGAGAGAGAGAGAAAATGTGACGCAAAGAAGTCCTTCTGAATGATCTTACACAAGGCTTATTTAGAATCATTTAAAATCCATTCACATGAACTAGGCTGTTTCAGCTTGTGTCTCAGTATCTTTGAACTTTTGCAGTTATGTATTTATTGCAGTAATTATCATGGTGCATGTAAAACTATTTTATTTCAGTTTAACAATACACTCTGTACACATGTATTTGTAGAAATATTGCACACAGTTTTCAGCACATGTTTTTTTTTAAATACTTTTGTCAGAAAGAAAAACAATTGCTGTTTCAATTGTCATACACTTGTCTTTGGTGGCACATTTTCTGTATACACAATGCGTAAGCAAGGTAAAGATTCAGCACAGAGCGCAATCAAGCCCCCAGGGATATACTGAAGAGTATGAGCATACATTAATCACTGAGATATGAAAAATACATAATTTTAAGTGACAAGCCTACAGAAACCTATGGTAGATAGGAACAGATAAGGAACCAAACGGGTGGAGGAGGGAGTACACAACAAGCAGACAGCAGCAGTGTATCAGGCAGAGATGAATGGGATGCTGACAGTTTCAACAAACCACCTTGGTTAAGTGGTGTGAATCATCATTTAATGGTGTGTTTTGGTTCTTCGTGCTCTCCTCTGCTGTTAATTCTACCCCCCCCCCAGCAATAGCGTTTGGGGGATGACTTTAGAAAAAATAGACATGTTGGATGAGGTCATGGCTGGGGGTGTGGCCTTGACTAACTGCCACTTTGCTCGTTTGAAAGCCATGATGTATCTCTCTTATGGGTGGGCAAAAATTCTCTGGGCAGGCAAAAGAGAAAAAGAGAAGGTAACCTTTCCCCTTATGACCTCATAAGGAGCAAGATTCCAGATCGGCCCATCTGAGCTTTCATTTTCTCAAAGGCAGTACACGATACCCAGGGCTCGGTTTATACCTATCACCATTTCTAGCCACTGGTGGACCATAGGCAGGCTGGGGAAACTCATATTAATGTTTAAAAAATCTCATAAAGTGAAATTGTCATGCCATCAGACCTTTAAGACAGCTAGCTAGACTATCTCTGCAATCTGAGTTTTTTGTTGCACAACTAAAACAACTTTTGAACTTACATTTTCCACCTAAACAACTTTCAACCCGAGGCTATTATGCAGCGGCACCGTGGCTCTTACCGGTGCTTTGAGCTGTCCATGACAATTGTGACTGGTTTAAAGAAAATTGGCAATAAACCTAAGCAAGTTTTTCTTCCATCCCGGGATACTGGGGGGACTAGCTAGACCCTCCTCTGCAGGGCTGTGGAGAAAGCATGCTGTTCACATAATTCCACAAGCATGTCCTCCTTTATTTCTGTCATGTCCATTTTTTCACATGATTTAAGCAGCAAGGAAGATGTTACATGTTTGGTGGGCTTGGGTTTGTGATGAGACAAAGTGACTCTGAGAATTAGATCCTAAACTCGGGTATGTTGGACAAATGGGCTTTTGATCCAATGGAAGCTTTTTGGACTATTGGGGTTTTAGAATAAAGGGAAGTCAGAACCATGGGCAGTCCACCTGCACAGTAAGTTTTGAGTGAAAGCCGGGTGCACGCACATTTACTGTAAAATAAAAAGGCAGGATGTCAGGACGGCCCAGGAAGGCCCAGTCTTAATTCACAAGCTTTTTACTGAGGTGTCAACAAGTGGCGTGTCAGAATATATATGCAAAGGCCAAAATACACACTGACTGCAGAGAAGTAACTGGAACGGACAATGAAGCCAACATCTTATTAATGATTTATGCTGAGTCAAAAGTGCACTTAACTATAAATGGACATCTGCACAACTATTCAACGTGAACACTCAGTATTAGTAGAAGCTTTGGGCTTGACTTAAGTTCAGATGGGACTGCAGATTCCAGCATGACTTGACACGATTTGAACATGACAGAATGGTTTATGGTGAGATGGTCAAATATGTCTTATATTGAAACACGGTTATGACAAAAGATCCATGAAATGCCTGGAAAAATAGTTTTCCACAAATTGAATATATGCCTATGGTCTATATGTTATGACGGCTCTCAGGGTTAAGGTTATAATAGTTTGGACTCTCATTCTTAGTGAGGGTCACAGCAACAGTGCCAGTAGCAGCAGCGGCAGAATCCGCAAGACTGGAGCTCTTTGCTTTGACAGAGCATTCTCTAGACGCTAGGAGGGAACTTTTATTTGCAAGACATGAGCAGTAACAGCATCAGGTTTTTCCATTTACCAAAAATAACTTCTTCTGCCTTGGAAGAGAGAGCTGAAGGCACCACAAAGAACCGTTTCGATGACACATAATGAACAAATGTTGTATCTTCATAGAAATATGAGTTTAACAACAAGCAGAACAAACCGTGAACAGCACCACAGCAGAACCAGCAGGGGTTACGGTGGAACTGACAACATAATTGAAGCAGCTTTTTTGAAATGCCTAATGTGGTAGGTGTTTTTATGGATCAGCTGTTGCAGTGCAAAGGACTTTTTCTTTTCCAAAACAAGCATGACTCCCGTTTTGCAAAAAAACACATAAGAGTATCTCGGAAGTGCTAGATCTTTGGTGTCACATTTAAAACGAAGATATCTTAGGGATTCAGTTTTGTAGATTTTTTAAGGTTTTGATTAAATAAGTAGTTGATTGTGTGTATGAATATACATGTATGTGTCCCTACACATGAATAACATAAAAAGCAGCTACAAAAAAACAACCATATTGGGCGAGTAATCATAAAAGGACTCCTTTGCCATTCAACGTTTCATACACTGAGGAATTAATTTTGTCGCATGCGTAGACAGAAATAATACAAACAATGGATCCCTAGTCTGAGGTCTCAGACAGCAGAAAACAGCATGCATTCATTGAAGCTGGATTCATAACAACATCTGTCTGGAAGGGGTATTAGGACTGCGTGCGAGACACAGAGGAAAGGAAGAAAGCAATAGGGATGAACAACAAAGACAAATGTGAGAAAGAGATGCCAACACACATTGGGAGAAGACGTAACAGAAAGTGATAGACAGCTAGGACTGAACAATGACTGTCATTGTGACAGTAGCTAACAAGAACCTGGATGTACTTTGGAGATTATGACTGCCCCTGTTCCAGACCTCATTTATTTTTGTGAAGGCAGTCACATCCTTTTTCTAAGCATATTCCATGGGTACCTTCACCATCTATTTATTTCTGACTGCCTCATTGCTATTTCTCTAGACCAATCATTCTCTGTGCTGTCTTGCTTGGCCAGGCTTCTCTTTATCAAATTCTTTTCCTTCATTACAATGCTGTATCCGTCACTTTCTCTCTTGTCCTACTACCTTGAACACCTCAGAAAAATTACAACTTCGTTTTGATAGTCATGCTGGATTACAGGTAATTTTCATTAACACTGACCAGCAGTTCACCAGTGAGAACATGCATTGCTGTGAATTGAGAGCAGAGGCCAGAAACAGGCATTATAAAAATTAGCTATCATTAGCTATGATAACATTGCAGTAACACAATGTAACAAATGAATTGCGGAATTGAGAATGTTCTCACTAAATAATAAGTCGGACTACGAAACACACATCCCTACAAGGTTTTAAACAAACCTCTTGGTCAGCCAGACTACATTTGGAAGAGAAATTAAAGGTGTGAATTGAATGGAAACTTTATTATTCAAACTGTTGTAAACATCCATCAGTTTGCCAACCCCTAATTCAGGTTTTATCCACAGCACTATATTGAAGGCAGGATATTTTCAATGCACTCATCAAAATAGAGTGGTGGCTAAAGTGTTATTGTGTTGACCAGATCACCACAGTGCTACGGAGTAAAGTCCGGCTAAACCACACATACATTCTGGGATAGAAGAAAAAAAATGCTCTGGGTTGTTTGCATCAATCTTTAAACCAATCAGAATCCACAGTGGCACTGTGAATTGGTCTTGGGAAGGAACTTGTTTTGGTGCATCATTTGCACCCCACAAAGAAAAGGTAACATATAATATTAAATTAAGTTAACTGTTCACACAGCACAGTAATCTTAGCTGGATACATGCTTGAATGTAATTTTCTCTTACCAGTGAATCCCCATGTATATTTCGTCCATAGCAATCCCCACCAATTGGTCCCAAATGTTGCTGTTAGATAGTAAATTCCATACATGTATTCTTTGTAAATCTTTACAATCATTCCCCGAAAAAAAAAAAAAGCAGACCTGCATTGTTGCACGATCCAAATTTCTTTCAAACTTTCCATTTTCAGCGTGTAGCTTGCTAGCTTAAAGGTTGTTGTTTCCAGAAGCAAAGGGATTTTGAGAAAGGCAAATTACAGTGAGCGGAACTTGAGGGACATCGGGCAATTATGTTATTATCTTACTTATTTCCAGAAATGTACTTCCGTTACACCGACTAAAGACTTTTAAAATATTTCATTTTTTTGTTAATTTAAGTACAATAAACCAAAAGTATGGCCAAAGCTGAGAACACAAATATTCCTTAAAGGTCCCATGACATTGTGCTCTTTGGATGCTTGTATATAGACCTTAGTAGTCCCCTAATACGATATCTAAAGTCTCTTTTATATGTACCTTTGTGGTACCCTAATACTGTATTTGAAGTCTCTTTTATATAGACTTAAGTGGTCTCCTAATACTGTAACTAAAGTCTCTTTCCCAAAATTCAGCCTTGGTGCAGAATTAAAGCCACTAGAGCCAGTCCCACAATGAGCTTTACTTAGTATGTGCCGTTTCTGAGTCTGTAGCTTTTGAGGTCAAGGTGGAGGATGGGGGTGTGGCCTTGATCAACTGCAATTTAGCTCATTCGAAAGCCATGATGTCTCTCTCTCTCATTGGTGGGCTAAATTCCCAGGGCGGGCAAAGTAAATGAAAAAGGTAAATTTGCTCCTTATGACCTCATAAGGGGCAAGATTCTAGATCGGCTCATCTTAGCTTTCATTTTCTAAAGGCAGAGCAGGATACCCAGGGCTTGATTTACACCTATCACCATTTATAGTCAATGGGGGACCATAGGCAGGCTGGGGGAACACATCTTTATATTTAAAAATAAGCCATATTTTTCAAGCCATGGGACCTTTAAAAATGTTCCTTGTATGGCAAAGCCTCTACCCCCTTTCTGCTTATTTGGGTTTCCCTTATACATTATTGTATTTAGTTTTTGGACCCATTACAATGACCCAGAACATAATTGGGAAACCGTCTGGGGCATCCCATTGGTGTCACCAAGATGAGAAAAGCATTATATGCCAGAACATCCAGCATGTTGTATAAGAACACAGGGCCTATTTTAATCATACAAAAACAAGTGCACAGCTGTAGTTCTTGTATTTGCAGCAGGTCAAAGTTCAAAAGAGCTAGCTAGATAGAATATAGATCACAGGGTGTGATGATTAACAAATATATTGATCTCACTGTTCTGAACAAGCAGAGCCAATCACAGAAAATCATAACAACAACTGCTCAACAAATGAAATGACGCCTCTTCAAGAAATCACAACGTTGCGTGGATATTGACGAGAACACACAGCACCAATAATCTGCAGCCAGAGGCAAATGGAGTGGTTATTCAACAGTTAATTAGAACACTAATGATGATTCTGTATCAATCAATCAATCAGTATTACGTATAAACAAATGCAAACAAATGT